>NC_134487.1:114197082-114394582 GCF_040206685.1 Ascaphus truei
TCTGGGGTCTTCATCTGTATCTTCTTCATCTGTACAGTATCTTCGACAGGCACACCCTTGTCCTCCTATAGGAGAAGGAGGTCCTTCCTCCTTGACTTCTTGGTGTAAAATGAGGCGACATAGGCCTTTATGTATTTTTAGTGGTGTTTTAAAGAGTTGATTTCAGGGGGGGGCTTGCTTTTTAATAGTGGCTTTTTGTTATTTAGATTTTGTCGGATGGTATTTACTTTGAGCTTTCATTTGTTTAATAATGGTGTTGTTTTGGTGTTTTAATTGTGAATTGTGGTCTTTATTTTGGATAGTATTAATTGATTGGTGGTAATTTAGTTCTGTTTACTTCTTTATTTGTTTCTATTTTCTGATTGTTTCGATGGCATAGGAGATTGTTTGTGATTGTTTATTATATTTTGACCATTGACTGGCATAGTGTTAAATAGTGCACAGATTATATGGGCATCATGTACTGTATATACTGTGCCATTCAATTGTTTTATTGGCATTTGTTATCTATTTAATTGGCTATGTCCTGTATTTTATTTTGCTATCTGGTGTGTTTCATTATGATATGTGCTGTGTTTAATTTTGCTGTGTGCTGTGTTTGATTTGGCTATGTGCTGTGTTTTATTTGGCTATGTAATGTTTTTTATTTGGCTATGTAATGTTTTTTATTTGTGCCTGTTGTTTTTCATCCTTCCCAATTTCTTGGTACTGTATATTGGTAAATCTTGCACATATTATATGAGCATGATGTACCCACTTTTACCAATGAATGGGTGAAGGGTGGGGGTAGTTGTCTGGGGAGGGTGGTTAGGCCTCCTGGGTGGGTAGAGGCAGAGGGTGGGTTAACTCCTTCATTACTCTAGCGGCTATTAACCGCTAAGGTGATTAAGTGGCATGGGGACATTAGAATGTATTCTGCTATGTATGCTTTCTGGCAACGGAAGACAGGGGCCTGCAGTAAGATGACGAGGATGCTTTCATATTGGCAGGGGTAAATAGAACTGTTTTTATTTACTTTATTTATGCTTGCTAATGTTGTGTTTAATAATGGGCAAATAATCTATTATCCATATCTGGACATTGTTATTTTGCACATGAGTATGAGTTTGGTGTGTGTGGGGGGTGTATTTATTTAAATGTAGGACATGTTTATTGTTTTAAATACAGGATTGGAACCACAGGCCTGTAGGAACCCACGGGGCCGACCCGAGGACCCCCAGATGCCCACAGGTACCACCTGAAGACCCACGGGGGACACCCGCATGGAAGAATCAGGGGCCCCACTGCTGTGTGGGCAATGGGGACCCGTGGGGACCACCTGAGGGCCCCCTAGACCCCCATGGGAACCACCTGAGGGCCTCCAGACCCCATGTGAACCACCCAAGGGCCCCCAGACACCTGTGGGGATGACCCGGGGACCCACAGACACCGTTGGGACCACTTGTGGACCCCATTGGGGCCCGCGGGGACCACCTGGAGGCCACAGAGCCTAGCAGGGACCACCCGGAGGCCACCAGACACCCATGGGTACCCCCCGGGGTGCCCTGTGGGGCCTGCTGACACCCATCAGGACCACCCGGTGGACCCCCATCGGCCTGGGTTATTAACCCTGTGTGTAAAATAAATAAATAATGGTTTTATGTGGGGGCACAGGGTGAGTTGGTTCTGTATTGTTTATTAATTATTGTAATGATTTATTGGGGGCCTAGGAGGTGGGTAGTGGGGTTGTTGTGTGTGTTAGTGTTTATTGGGGCAGCGAGGGTGGGTGAAAGGGGTTTTGTCCCCACGGATGGGTGGTTAGGCCTACCGGGTTGGTAGTTAATAGTTAATAACCACTAAGGTGATTAAGGGGTTAGGGGACATTAGATTGTCTTTTTTTATTCTTCTGTATTGTTTGTAGCAACGGAGGACATGGACGGTGATGAGGATAAGGATGGCCTTCATTGTGGCAGCCTGGCAGGGGTGAGTGCAAGATTTATTTACTTTTTTTCTGCTATATTTATTTATATCTGGATAATAGTAAGTTTGCCCATTACTGTACTGTGTGTGTTAGGGTGCGGGGGGGGGGGGTGTGTTTATTTAAAAGTATACTTAATTTTTTTGGGACACACCATTGGTACCGCAGGCCAGCAGGGACCCCCGGACTCCCGCGGGGATCACTTGGGGACCCCAGATTCCCGTGGGGCACACCTGGGGACCCCAGACTCCCACGGGGATCACCCACGGACTCCTGCGGGGATCACCCAGGTACACCCGTCGGCCTGTTGTATGAATGGTGTGCCTGAAAAAGGTAAACAAAGATTTTTTTCTATGTCCAGCTTCTTTTGCGCCTATGGTAAAAAAAGTACTAGGGTGCTCTCTCTGACCAGGTTTCAAATGCAACCAATAGAATAATAAAGCACTTATAATACCGTGATAGAGGAACCCCTCGTATACCTCAATAGTGGTATGCACCTTCAGAGTCCAATGTCCGCAGTTTGGAAACCCTTTTGGGGAACCTTTCCTTGTTCCCCGAGTGGAAAAGTGGGAGTGCTTTTAAAGCACAATTGAGTTATCGCCACTTAGAGAATCCCGCTGACTGGCAAAAAACGGCTTGTTTGCCTTTTTTTTGCCTGATCAGAAGTGTTTTGCTCGCAGGGCTGAAAAAATGCCTTTTAAGGCCAATAATGTGCTGTTATCACTGCTTAGTAGATCGCGCAGCAGCCTGTATCAGCCTTAAAAGCCACTTTGCTTTATTAAAAGCTGTTGTCACAGCTTAGTGCATACAGTATCCCCCAAAGTAATTTTAAAATTTAACTTGTAACTCGAGTAAAACTTTTATGGATTGAAGTGGTAAAATATTGATTATAGATGGGGCCAATTATCACAATATCATACCTCCCATCTAGCAATTAATTCAAGCTCCCCCATTTTATCTCCAATTGGATTTAGTCTTTAGAAGTCTACTAGGATTATCTGTATTTAATATGGGTGCCTCCCTGCTTTCCAGACTCCCACTTCCCCCCCACTCCATCCCCATGACCCATAGCTATTTTCCCATTCTTATCTATTCTGTCTAGTCAGTTACTTCTTGCATGTGTCTCCCCTCCTTCCTAGTTCATGGTATATGTTTTAGCAGACTTTCACCAGCTCTGTATTAGTTTTTTACAATCTGATTTTTTTTTTTTAGAGAGAATTTGTGAATTTTAGTAGCATGAGGAAAATTACTAATATCATTCTGTAGCAAGTCAATGGGTGTTATTAATTTGGAGCTGAAAATCAATATACCTCAAGGTTTAGAGCCCTGTGAAAGAGTGATGTGCACAAACTTTCCTTTTAAAATGTGGAATTGTAAATTGCAGCCTTAATATCACAATACAAAAGTCACAAGGTACAGTTCCACTTACAGTAGCTAATCCAAATATATTTTTGCACAAATTATCGTAACCTTTTCGTTCTGATCACACACTTTCTTGTGACATTATCCGCAAGTTTTGTTTCCAAGAAATATTGACAGTATGAAAGTATGTTATGATTTTCTGATATTCTATGCATTTAACTGATAAGATCATAACAATAATAACCCAATATAGAAAGACTGTTACAAAAAAAGATGTGACATAGATTTGTAAGAGAGCTTAGCAGTCAGTGTGAAAGGTTGCATGTTCACCAAATTGAACTGATGCCAATATATTTAAAGGCTTAAAAATAAATGACTGATGCTTATAAAAAGCAACAAAAAAAAATACAGTGAGACCTGTTTCTGAGAGATGCTGTGAGATCTGCTTCTGATGTGAATTGTATTGTATTGTATTGTATTGTATGTCTTTATTTATATAGCGCCATTAATGTATATAGCGCTTCACAGCAGTAATACATGTGGTAATCAAATAAATAACAGATAATATAAATAACAGATCATGGGAATAAGTGCTTTAGACATTAAGGAAGAGGAGTCACTGCTCCGAGGAGCTTACAGTCTAATTGGTAGGTAGGGAGAACATACAGAGACAGTAGGAGGGAGTTCTGGTAAGTGCATCTGCAGGTGGCCATGCTTTATGTATCATGTGTTCAGAATAGCCACAGTGCTATTCATATGCTTCTTTAAGCAAGTGTGTCTTAAGTTGGGTCTTAAAGGTGGATAGAGAGGGTGCTAGTCGGGTACTGAGGGGAAGGGCATTCCAGAGGTGAGGGGCAGTCAGTGAAAAAGGTTTAAGGCGGGAGAGGGCTTTAGAATTTAGAATTGACTCCTTGGAATCATTGCAACATTTTGTTCTCAGTGGGTGAAATCTCAACACACTGACTAAAGCTGTCTTTGTTCCCAGGATATATTGCTTGTTATTTATTATGTTTACAGATATACTATATTATATACAGTATTTATAAACAATCATGAGATGAAATGTGTTACGTAATTGAGTTCTTTGCTTTATTTCAACTTTCGTTTCTGTTACTACAGTAAGTACTAAATATCTTTACCTTAAAGGGAAGCTAATTCATGGGGATTTGATATTTGCATTGCCTCTTTTGTGGTCCTTCTGGCAAAAGAGTGCATTCAAATGAAGATTAAAGATTCTTTACAAGTTCTCTGCATAATTAACTCAGTTTGCTTTTTAATTCCTTAAGAATTCAAGTTTCACTTTTGATGGTATTTACACCTTTTAAACTTTGAGTTCAATGCTCGTTTGACTTTCAGTAACACTTGACATTCCAGCAGCAAGATTTCTTTTAAGGTTTATTGTCTGTAACCTGCAAGGACTACCCTGTTATAGACGTCTCCTTTACATACATTCCTTGTCATGTGTGTTTAATTGCTTGCCACACTGAATAACATCATGTTGTTTAAGTACCCCAAGGATAAATGATAGAATATGTTATGTATTATCACTTACAAAATGTTAAGTATTTCCATTGCAAGCAGTTCATGTCAGCTCAAGGCACTTGGGACCATAATTACTAAGCAACACTTTGCCATAAGACACCTCTTTGCCCACCTGGCTGAGGACCGCATGAATGCTGAAGGTAGAGACATTGGTTTAGATCAGTAATCGTTTCTGGTAATCGGGGGCTGCCATGACAGGGGCATTGGCTATGGCAACATTTACAGCCTGGAAACTGGTCTCACATTCAGGAGACCAGGTCACAGAGCATTGGCATCTTTTCCTAGTCATCAGGTGTTTGACTAGGGCATTATACCAGGGGACACATTTCCGATAATAGCTGTCTGGCCCCAAGAAATCTGAAACTTGCTTCTGATACTCTAAACAGAACCATGTGGTTCCATCCTTCTTGAGAAGGACTTTTGGGAGTGAGTGATAAACACTGGGGCCAGTATCTCCTTGTTATCCCATTCAATACTCTGACGTACCATGGCAGAAATCCAATAGGTGGCCACTGATCGCCAGTGCGGACCAGGTAATTAGCAGGGCCCTGCATGACTTGTCCGTCACTTGCACTGCAGTCTCTCCTACTCGCTGGTCGAGCCATTCTGCGAAACCAATGTAGCCATGTCTTCTTTTCGGCTACTAATCTGCCCTGCCTAACACATAAGCTCTGTACCAGAACAGGCAGAGGATGCATCCTGGTTTCCCCCTGTAGTAAGCAACTCCCATGAGTGACAAGGGGGGGCAAGCTAAGGCTTGTGTACTGCCCAATCAAAGGACTTAGAACTTTGACTCTCCCCCAGGGTACTTAAGGGGCTGCACAGCCAAATTTAGTGGGCTTTCTCCCATGAAAGAGAGTGTGGGCTGGGAGTGTGGAGTCAGGGCTTTGACCACCTTTCATCCACTCCCTTTAGGGAGTAGGACAGCTACCCCTCATCCCACCAGGGGCTGAGGGAAGAGCAGAGGATAGACTCTAGAGGCCTCAAGCCTCCTGGGTTGATTCCAGGGACCATCCGGAGGAAGGAATAGAATTTAATCAGTTATATGCTGTATTCTTTGATTTTGAAGAATAAAGTGTTCCAGTTCTTTTATATACCCTCTGTGACAGGGTGAATGAACGTCACCAGCCATATGCCTGGAAACCCTATGTTTAGGCTTGCAGTGCAGCAGTGACGAGGTTAAGTTGAGAAGGGTTGCTTAATTAGTCTGACCCCAGCTGCATAATCAAGGTGTTAAAACTTCAGGCTGTATATACATGCAGGAGAGCTGGTGAGGAAACAGGACTGAAAATGCTGAAGAGATTACTGCTGTAATGTCTGTGTTGCAAAGTACATGTGTGATGAACTGTCTGTCTCCTGCATACAAAAGAGAAGCTGCCTTATTTTTGTTTTGTCTGCTAAAGAGAAGCTATTTTGTTCTGTCTGCTAAAAAGAAGCAATTTTGTTTTGTCTGCTAAAGAAGAAGCTATTTTCTTTTGTTTGCTGATGAGAAGCTATTTGTTTCTGGTGTGCTGTATGTTTTAAGGCTCCAATAAATAAGCCTTATCCAAAGAACCTGCGTGTGTAGTAGCATGTACCCTGCAACACCCTCCCTGAGAGTGCAATTAATCAGGGGGAGTAGCATAAGAGAGTTTTCCTGCAGGGATTACCGCCAGCACCCCTGGAGCCGGCAAGAGATGGAGGCACCACACCAGTGAGAAAGAATCAGCCATCACCCCAAAAGCCTGTCCTGTCTTCCCCAGTAACACTGGCAGAAACTCAGTGCTGTGAGCCAGAAGGTAACTAGCACTACACACCCTGTAATAGCGTAATCTCCCAGAGGGTGGGGGAATACCTGTTACACCAAGATGGCCACCGACACTAAACACAGTGTCCTCAGTGGCTCACAAATACTACACATTTCCCCACATTAAGTGCTTCCTCAGGGATTTGTGAAATGTATTCCCTGTCCTTTCTTTTATACTCCACTTGTCAAGATTACTAGCCAATCATAAGGGTAAATTAGATCCAACATGGTGATATACTGTTTAATGTAATACAAATGCTGGGTTGACAAGAGGTTGCATATATATTATCCATTGAAAAGTATATATATATACACATATATATATAAACAGTGTTCGACAAACCTATACATTTGCACGCCCCGGGCGAGTGGATTTAACATTGTGGCGAGCTCCTATTGGCCCAAGCAGCACACGTGTGGTACTAGGTGGCGAGTAGATTTTTTTGTTCGGCGAGTAGATTTTTGGGGGATTTGTCAACCACTGGATATACATATATATTTACATGTAGAGGTATCAGTACCGTGTTAGCCGAGCTTCAATAATCAAAAAATAAATAGACGATACCGTTCTGTGGCTAACGAAATGCTTTTATTTGTGCGAGCTTTCGAGATACACTGATCTCTTCTTCCGGCGATGTTACAATGAATGAGGCAAGCAAAGGGTATATATATATATATATATATCTCAAACATACAAAGAACAAAAAGTAGCGCTATCAGTGTGTGGGTGTAAGTGAGTTCTATAGTGTTATAATGATGAATCAAATTGTGATATCCGTGCAAAAGTAATTAAAAATTAATACACAATTTAAAAATCAAACAGAAAAGGGGAAGGTAATCAAAACCCTCCTTAAAATGTTCAATGTCCAGTGCAAAAATAGAACAAACCAGTCCAATGAGTGTATACTTGATGCAAATCAGGTACAGATATAAATTTTCCAGTCACAGTATGGAGTAGGCAAGGCTTCTGTAATGATCTAGCCAGATCATAGATATCTAAAAGAAAAAGAAAAGAAGAAGCGCCAGCTCCATAGCATAATACTGTATGTAAAAAACTCAAATTTATTTAGAACAAGAGAAGCTGCCAGGACATGAACTCACTTCAATAAAGTAAAAAAACATTCATGGGAGACAATCTGTAATCTTCCAGGGACTGTAGGGAGAAGCTGCAGCCAAATGGTATTGCAAACAATTTGCTGGTAGTGTGGGTAATAGGAAGCCGATACTTATCCGTGATGAATGAGTGTCTGATCAGGAGATGGGATGGGTGGTTTCTTCACATTAGTGGAGGTGTTGTAAAACCTGGTGACAAACAGCACTCATATAGCACTGAAGGATAAAATCCAAAAGTCTGTACACACCGATATCCACCAAGTGTACCTCCAATGTGAGAGCACTGACCCAGCAGTATGACACGAATGGCCTTTCTCCTCTCAGTCAGATCGATAGCGTTCACCAGCTCCAGCCCACACGTGTATGCTGCAAACTCCTCTACAGACAGTTCCTGGTTGGTTGATGACGTCAGTGCGTCATGCGTCACGACGTCCGACACGTTTCGTCCCTTGAAGAAGTCACTCACGTGACGAAACGCGTCAAACTAATATATATATACAGTGTTCGACAAACCTATACATTTGCTCGCCCCGGGCGAGTGGATTTAACCCCCGGGCGAGTAAATATTGGCCCAAGCAGCACACGTTTGGTACTAGGTGGCGAGTAGATTTTTTTGTGTGGCGAGTAGATTTTTTGGTGATTTGTTAACCACTGTGTATATATATATATATATATGTATATATATATATATATATATATATATATATATATATATATATATATATAAACATTAACCATGCCAGACTTCCCATTTCCATGTCTTAAGTCCATGGTGGTTATATACATTAAGTATGGCAGCAGACATAATATATTCACCATTTTGGGACGACACCCCCCATTCCTGCCGCCCCAGCATAACAATCCAAATGTCTCAGAACCCAGTCTGGAAGAAACTGCCATGAGCAAGGTTATTAAACCCCTCAAATTAGACGAGCTTCCCTACCACAGAAATTGAGGCTTCCATACTTTATTTCAAACCCATATTAAATATATCCACACCCAACACCATCCCCTCTAAATAAACCTGGCTCTGGGTCCTCCAAGTCTCAATGACATACCTCCCAGTTCTCTGAAAAACTAAGCCAGTATCTTATTCACTTTTCTCCGGCAACGCTCAACTACCCCAGCATTTGTATCCTCTTTCGAACATACCCTTTGAATAATCTCTGACTACACAATTATATCACCCAGAAAAGAAACCAAACTCTGACTAAAGTCATGTTTTACATCACAAATTAAATCCAATCTATGCCACTGCTCCAATCATTATACCCCACTTGAAATACCAATATGCTGCTGCCTCAGGAGCAGTTGTTCCCACAGCAGCATCCTTTTTCCCAACCACATAATCCTTACTCCATCCACTTGAAGTCAAAGTCGCATCTCACATAGCCGCTCTGCTTCCCTTCTAGTGGCCCATAAACCATAGATATCTTCGCAAATCCCGACATCCTGGGGATGAAAATCTAACAACAAACAAAAACACATAAATCATATAACCAATACCCAACTATACCCATTCCAATCGTATATATAACTGAAACCTCTTAGACTCACACCTCCCAATTCTTCTAATTACAGCCTCCCCGAACCCAAGCCTAACAGCCTGCATTTTAGCCCCAATTCATAAGGAATGTATAACAAAATCAGCCACTTTCATTACCAATTTAGCCAAACATGGCCTGAACACTCTGACAAACTGAAAATGTGACAGGAGTGAGCCACCCCTTTGCAGTAAATACTTCCCTTCACCCGATGGTCTCATTGCCTCATACCCTCTCAAAACCTTGACCGGCAAACCACACTTCCCAACTATGAGGTTTTGCAAAATCCCACCCTGTTTTCAGAGTCTGCTCCAGGATTTTGCTGTAGCTCACCCTCTGTGGCAGGATTCTCCATTGCTGCTCCTGGCAACTTTCTTTAAAAGGGCAGCCCTGTAAGCAGGAAGTTGCCAAGGAAAGTTTTCAGTTTATGCTGTGTACAAGTGTAACGGGTATTCCCTGTGAATACAGACGCTACTACCTGCTGTGTAACCTGTGTGGCTCTCAGGAGCCTAAGCCTCCGCTTGGGGAGCCTGGGGTACATACATATAATACGATCTCGTGGTGCAACGCCTCCACCTGGGAGGGATCCCAACGGAGAGGGAGGAGGCCCTCACAGGAAACAATCACATTAAGCAAACAGATGTGAAACAGAACTGGCTTTACTCCATAGCATGTACGTATTCATAAATCAACAGGTGTCTCTCTCTAGAGGAGACACTGACTACTGCGTCTCGCAGGACGCTCCCACCTACACCGGGTGATCCCACCCCGTGTCCAATAAACCCACACAATATGTCCCGCACCCTTAAAGGGAGATATGTGTGACTGCGCAGCCACTAGTCCCGTATTAATGATATATGTAGGATCGTTGGTGCACTTGTTGATGGTTACCTGCCGAGCACTCCAGTGCCAGGGCCTGCCAAGGAGCTTAACAAAGGATCCGAAGGCTGACGAATCCAGGAACTACCGTCCGGGGCGATCCCACCCGGATGGCTGCTGCAGCGACAGCGGAGGTCTGAGCCCAAACCTCTGGATGGACGCGCAGCGTCCGCTGTGTCCCTAACTGACTCTGTGTAGTAAGGGGCAGGGTCACTAACCTGGGGCCTGTCCCTACAACACTCAACTCCTGGTGACTCAGGACTATCTGGGGCCTAGGGGGCTGCTGGCCTAGTGCAGAGAGTCACTGACTCCTGCACCCTACTTCCTTCCCCTAGCTGCTCCTGACGTTGACTAGCGTGGGCTCAGCGCACCAAATGTATCCAATCTCCCCTGCAGGGAGATCCTACAGCCCCATTGGCTACCTGGCGTCACCTGACTCTGCCCCTGTGCACCCTGGGGGCTGTATCTTCTTGGGAGCTATTCTCCCCTATGGCCACCTCGCGCGCACTTCCTTTGCGCATGCGCCAACCTCCGCAGTGGCCACCGGCTGCCGCGACCCATTGCGCATGCGCAACTTCAGGGAAAATGGCGGCGCCCCTCGCGCGAGCCGCCGGGGACCTCCGGAGCACTTCCTGCTCGGCCCCCACCCTCCAGGAACGCCGGTGGGGCTGCCGCTCGGCTCCGGCAGCCCCCACCATCAGCGGAGGTAACAGGGGTCACGGAGCAAAAGGGGGAACCTGGCTACACAAGCAACGCCATTTCGATTGTGTTTCCCTTTAGCAGACCCAGCTACGTACTCTACCACGACCATCGCTGTCTTCCGTCTGTCTTGGACTCTTCATCCGCACGACTACACAACTCTGCCGCCAGCCCTGACCTACGGCCTATGTCTGACTACTCTTTCAGGACTCTGTCCCTTGGCACAGGTCGGTTCTTGCACACTCCTACCTCAGCCCTGCTGGTCGCTTCCTGTTTGAGATGAGCGTCGTTACACCAACACGTCAATCTGCAACCATGAACCTCTCCCTCTCTGATTCATTTTTTGACCGCTGTCTAAAAATTTAGACTTAATCCTTTACCACTATAACCAACCCACATCAAGCCATCTCTTCTTATCTCTGCCCCGGGTACCAGCTTACACACATGAATGCCCCCAAAAAGGTAATCACAAAGGAGGCTTTAAACAGTTTAGATTCAAACTCTGAATAACAAACTGATGCAGACACTCTTAATAAACCCTCCAAAACTCCCGGTGTAACTGGTCTACAACTATACTTGACCAACACACCCTTCTGCCAAGCCATCAACATCTGCTTAATGACAAATGGCTTTGAAATATCCTCCCAAACCTTCAAATTGAACATAAAGGGCACACCAGTCAAAAATGTATCTACTGAATTTGGTGAAAGCCTGCATCTTTTTTCTCAATAACAAAATCTTCAGTGCCAAAAACTGATCCTCACTCACATCCAAATGTCCCACTTCCAATACCATACCACTCCCAAAATGCCTTAGGATACGCTTGTTAAGTGTTACGTTTTCACAACTTTTTTGTACATGTCTCCCAAATTTCTGCTGCTGGAGCCACCCTCTGAAAAACCTTTAACTGTGAACTGCTGTTATCAACATCCAGCACATGCATAGCCCTAAAGCAAACATTACAACTCCGACACCACAGCACCAGATGTTGCAGAAATAACTGGTTGGGAAGAAGCCAAGATATTGTTCATAGCAGCCATCACCCCCATGTTATCAGACTAAAAAGTAACCTGTCAGTTAGTCAACAACTAGCCCCACAATTCTATCTATTCCAACAAGCTCGAAGAAAACTAGATTCCTCATCATATTCCGATTCACGACAACTCTCCAGCCAAATATCTGCCTACCATCAGCCCCGAAAGTAAGACTGAAAAGCAACTGAACCAGAAGCGTCTACGAACAATTATAACTCATCATTCATGGTCACTGAGCCATAGTGTTCACCCATTATAGCTGTTAAAAAATGCACAACAACCACCTGTCTTCCTGATGTCTGTGGTGACTCTAATTAATTGGGTCTTGTCAGCCCAGCCTCCTAGAAAAATCCCAATCTATCACCAACAAGCAAAGGGAATGTGATCCAGCAATACCTGCATCTGCCACAGTTAACTTCCTGTATGTCACGAAGGCTCTTAGCATTCCCTTCAATTCAACAAGATTATTCTCAGTAAAATGGTAAACCATGAATAGGAAAGAGATACTCTGGCGCATGGACTGAAAGTCAATATTATGAACAAATACAGAGAAAGTACCCAAACATTGAACCAAGATTTTCAAAGGACAAATACCTAAATTGTAATAGCAAAAATTGTACATTTATTTCAAAAAAATTAAAAACACATATACAGTAGCACTCAAAAAACATTTGTTGGCTTAATGTAATATATTATGTGTAATATACAACAAATATGAAAACGTAGCAGGGAATGTACCAGCATTCCAAAGGCCAATTCCGTTTGCATAGGCAAAGAGAATGCCGAACATCTACAGAGACTTCAAAGGTTCAGAAATTCCACCCAATGCGTTTCACCGTCTTTGCTTCCTCAGGCGTATTCCAACCTAACAGTGTCAATCCCAAGAAATCTAAGTACTGTTACTGGTCCTTCTGTCTGATCCCTTGCCAAAGCCACACCACTTTGTGCAGAAATTGCTTAAAAACATGCCAAACATCTTGCGCAAACCAAGTACCCTTTGACCCAACAAAGAAGAAGTCATCTAACTAATGAATGACATTAGGAATGCCACAATCCTCTTGACCCACTCACTCCAGAAAGGAACTAAAGGTTTAAAAAATAAAAACAAGAAATTGAGCACCCCATTATCAAATATAAATCCACAAAAATGTTACCCTTGATCCAAAAACCTAGAAGGTGAAAAGAATCTGGATGAACCGGCAACAACTGAAATGCGGATTCTATGTTGGTTTTAGCTAATAAAGCACTCAGACTGTAACACCTCATCAACTGCATAGCCTAGTCAAATAAAGCATAGCATACCCTACACTGCCTCGGATCTGAAACATCATTCACATAGCTCCCTTGCAGGTTTGAAAGATGGTTAATTAAATTAAAGGAGTCTGGCTCTTTCTTTGAGACTATACCCAAGAGAGAAATCACCACTAAAGGAGCCTTCCATTCTTGCCATTGAACGTTGCTTAGACAATTTCACCCTAAAAACCTCCCTATGCTGCTCTGCCGACTTAAGGTCATGCCCACAATCCTCCCCTCGACCAAAGGGGAGCTAAAACCCACCAAAAAACCTTTGAAAAAGAAACTCTGCTGCCTCCTTATTGGGATAATGGCCAAGCCATTCCACCATAGTATCGGCCTTCGCCAGAGTTACCACCCTTTGGAACATCCTCTCAAACTGCATCTATACCCACAGAACCTGTCTACCTTCTGCAACATCAGCTAGCTCAGTGACTCCTTCCACAGACTGAACATTCATGAGTGAACTTGCAATTAAATCCCCACTTAAATCAGTCGTCATTATTGACCCAACATATGCCTCTTTTCCCCCAGGCTAATAGTCTGGTGTATTGAGTACTGCTAGCTGTTGACAGAAAGGAAGATAGCCTCTGCGGTGTCATCAATGACTACCACAGATCCATGTCCTTGTAATCTCACCTTGCTTTTTTATGCATCACCATCCGCTTGTGAAAGGCCTTATCATACGATAGCCAAGCCACCACACCATAAACCCTGTATGTTTGTCTAATAGTGTGAATACTGCATATCTGAAAAGAACAAGCACTTCTGCGGCTCCTTTTCACAAACTACGCTGGTCAGCAATGCATACGCTTCTAACTAGTTTTCCATTTTTGGGGGAATCCCCTCTCTATCTATTTATCTGCTTTTACCCTCCCTTTTTTTTATCATGTTTAGCCTTGGCTTCCTTATACCCGGGCAGCAGCATAACTATTTCAACATATTCCCCTTTATTGATTTTTTCTTGCACCGACACCAGCAAATGTAGCCCAAGAGGACCTGACATATAAGTATCCTTGAAGCTACTCTCATGAACCCCTTTTTCTTCACCCTTTGATTTATCCCTCAAACCTGTCTGAACTGATACATCCAAAGCACCTATCTCCATGAACAGTCCGCTATCTGTGCCACTACAGAAATAACCGCTGATGATTCACTACCCCCTTGTACATTTTTGCCCATTTGACCACTGCCATCTATCAATGTACTGAAACCATACTAGACCCAAGCACCCCTTATGCTATACTCTGACATACTGTACCATGCTAGCTTCACCACACCTTACTAATGTTTGACTCCATCCCGCCTACCGCCGCAAAATTATCCAGGACACCCTTGATTGTCACAAACATGCCCAATGCTGATTGTAGACTATATGTGTTCAATATTTGTCTTTGTGTTGAGACCGTTACTGCTACTGGTCAACCTGGTTAATCATCTGAAGGGTCTTGAGACTGTGCCGCTGAACATCACTGGCCTCCCTCAAAATCATTGTACCCCCAGCCCAGAGTGGGATGGTGGCCACCAAACTGTTGCCCTCAATGTGATTCTAAGCACAAACATTGGGTTGCGATTGTATGACTGGAACTTGATTTCCCTCCTCTCAATGTGTCCTATTGACTACACAACAGCCACAAGTACGGACTGCACCACATCTGTCCCTACAGAAGTTAAATCCCTGCTATTCCAAATAAGCCTGTCTTCTATTGTGGGCATGAGCTACAGTCCTCCTGGACCTCCCTCTGCTCCCATGCCCCCAAGCTGAAAATGAAGCCGTCGGTCAGCCAAGCACCCCTGTAGCCAACGAGGAGATGTCCCAGCTCTCGGTCCTGGCTGTGCCCCCGCTCACCACATGTGGCTATTAGCCAATGTATTGGACACCGCTGGTCTAGTTAGTTCTCTATTCAGCAGATGGGATACATTCATTATAGAACACAAACATACATTGATCAAAACTTACATTACACTTTGATCTAGAACTTCCCACTTTATCTTTATTTACTGTACCTTTACTTTCAAATGTGACTAGTGTCTCTGTCAGTGCTGGCACAATATATAGCTGAAGCATGCTGTGATATTATTTGAGGTACTGTATAGCTGGTGTCACTCATACAAGGCACTGAGGTCTATGGCCTTAAGGAACTCATTGCTGAGCCCCCTTTTATCTATTATTTACATTTTTCCTTGTGTTTTTAGTGGTGTGGCACCAGCGCTGCTGCCGCTAAGAATTCTGGGGTGTGGCTTTTCTCAGTTTAACAGCTATCAATCACCACCGAGGAAGGAAAAATTGCACCACAGAATTCATAGTGCTTCAGCGGCATGCAATGGTGGAGGGGCAGAGGACCAGAAATGTTTTGGCTCTGTGGTTTAAAATTCACTTGTACCCTAGTATTATTTTGTGCAAATCATATCTACTGTAGAGCAGATGTATACAGGTGAGCACTTCTATGAAAAATAAATGATCTACTGGTGATATACAGATGTAGCAAGACTCAGGGTCTCTGGAGCCATGGTATAAAAATTAAAAGTCCACTGTGCTGGAGACAGTGTCTGCCGCTGTTTCGCTTCAGGGTGCCCATGCTACCATAAGAGACCCTTTACAGCATTAATTCTTTGGAGCCAGGGCATCTACCGTATGGTCGCTTGACCGCAGTTGGCCCAGGGCCAGAAACAATTTGTCTTGCTACATACGCACTGCAATATTGTGATGACATCACATTATATGATATCAAACACAAAAAACAAACCATAGATAGAATAATTGGTGCATTTATAATATGGAACAATACTGAATTAAAGTAGCATTTTTTACCTATCATTCATAGTAGCATGTTTACACATGTGTTAATAAACTAAGCAGGGAACAGGTGTTTGACGTGATATTAAGCATCATTAGCATGTCTCGGGAAATGCGAACAATAGATAAAAATCTATGGACGCCAACGTTTTATTCCATATATAACATCATTGCTTCAAGGCTTTAGAAAACGGCATCACAGAACTCTTTATTGAATGACATGCCTCTCCATCATCAAAGATTCAAATTAACATATCAGTATATATATAAAGCATGTTAATTTTCCATATTTTGTTCATCACGAAATGTGCATTATCTCCCAGAAAAATTATTTTCCCTCTTTATTCAGGTTTGTGCACACTTTTATTATTTTATACTCTTGGAGAAGCTGACAGCACCTTAAGAATTAATTTAGGAAACTGAATAAAACTGGGGTCTAGTGGGATTTCCCTTCTCCAAATGCCTCCTTCCAATAGATATGCTCTTTATGCTTGGGCAAACAAGTTAATTACATTTTAATTTATTATGTCCAATTGTCACTTTTTTTTCTCTGATCACTTGTAAGCATCTGCCACTGCTTATTTAAGTCACTATCAACCTGACTGGTTTTTGTCCCTTAATCACCCATCTTACATTCTACATGTCCCCTTCCTTACAGTATGTTCTAATAAAATAAATACAAGTAATGTTAAATTGTATCACTCTCTCATTTCAGTGATTCAAAATCTGATGCCCAATCTGCATTCGCATTCCGGTGTGTGGTTCGGGTTTTGGTAAAACCAGAGTCAAACATTTGCGGAACAGAGCCGACCCTTTTGCCCATAACTAATGAGGAGGCCTTGTTGATAAGTAGGTGGTCAACAGAGAGAAATGCAGCTTTTAGTACCGTGTTCATGTATTGAAATGCAATACTATATCATATTAAATGAATACTTGTCTATAAAAAAGCTATTATAGTATTGGACAAAGTAGAGAGCAGCAAGAAAGAGGGACAAATACAGTTTCCATTTAATACTGATGAATTACTGCTTGGACTGCACACTGGCACATTATCTGCTAAAATTCCTCAAGTGTTTCTGCAGGTCGCTTGAAAATAAGTACTTCTCTGTAGACTACAAAGAAGTCACATTTAAGTAATAATCCCCGAAGAACAGGGCATTACTGGCCAATAAGTTCCCTGGCTGGAAGAGTTGAATGCCCAAGGCGAAGCCGAGGGACTTTAACCCAGCCAGGGCATTATTGGCCAGTAATGCCCTGTTCTGGGGGATTATTACTATTATAGGCTAAATGTAGACTTTTTTCATAAAAAATAGACACTTTGTATAGTTATATAGATTTTTTTATTAAACTAAAATGGTAAATACATGAATCCACCGCTATATACTCTTACACTGCAGATACTATATCCACACACTGCCGTCTCCTCTGTGTACACACACACACACAACACAGCACCTCTACATACACACAGCAGCTCAACACACAACATAGCACACACACAAACTGCTGCTACACACAGCACACACAACATAGCACCTCTACACACACAGTAGCTCTACACACACAAGCACACCACACACACACACACACACACACACACCACACACACACACACACACACACACACTGGAGCTCTACACACACAACACAGCAGCTCTACACACACACAACACAGCAGCTCTACACACACATGCTACACCCATAAACACTGCTGCTAACACTGACACTGACACACACACACATCAGCACTATACACACAACACAGCCGCTCTACACACACAACACACACACAACACACACACAAACTGCTGCTACACATACAACTGCACAACACACACACTGCTGCTGCTATACCCATAAACACTGCTACTGACACACACAGACACACACACACACACACACACACACACACACACAATCAAAAATGCAGCCACTTACTTCTTTTCAGACTCTCTACTACCCAATTCAACTGAATCTGCTCAGAAATTTTCAGTCAGCTCAGGAGGGGGAGGAGTCAACCCGTGGCTGATACTTCCTGACCAATACCCTGCCCTGTCTCAGAGCTGTTACTTCATGCTGACCAATCCTCTGCCCTGTGTCAGTTGTTTATTATGTTCAATTGTCATTGAAATAAACAGATTGAAAATTACACTTTGCAAGCTGCTAAAATTCCAGGCATTACTGATTGGATAATGCCCGGAATTGTAACCAATCAGAGAGCAGGGTTTTCAATAATGCCCTGAATTTGACTGCTTTTGCCTATAATACAAGTTATAACAATGAATGCTCTAAAGGGATATAGTCAAAATACATTTAAACAAACTTTCATACCTCTTTGTTTTCCTCCATTGCTGCTATTGATACAAACACTTGTCCTTGGCCCAAATCCGCACGAGGGTGCTAATCTTGAGAACCCTGTTACTCCCATTCATATGATTGGGAGTAATTCTGCGCAAAAAGTTAAGCACCATTTTGAGGATCTCTGTCTTTGTTTCTTTTTAGTCTTCCTCTATTCTCCTCTTAGAATTGGTGCAATTGGGAAATGAATTGAACGCATTTTTGATATACACATACTGTTATTGTATTTCAAAACAAAAATAGGCCTAAGCAAGCACTAAGTTTAGATGATGTTTTCTAAGTTATGGTAATTCAAATTAAAATGTTACTCATTTAATTTACAATGACATATTTGGAAAATGTGGCTGATTTGTGTTTGACAGCTGGTGTCATTAGTGAGAAAAGTAATGAAAATACTGAAGAATATCAGAAATCTGCTTACAATTAGTTATGAATTCACTGATGTTAAATGATGTATGATCGATCAGTAGATGCAGCTTAATTTGATTGTAAGAAAGAATTTGTCATTAAAAAAAAAAAACCCATACAGTAAGAGTAATATGTTGTACTAGCTGAGAGACCCGGCGTTGCCCGTGAGTGAAATTTCCTGCTCCCTCCTCTCCCCCTATTTCTGTGCTCCCCCTCTTTCTCTGTTCCCCCAACCCCCAGAGGGAGGGAGGGACAGTGGATAGGAGAGGGGGGGGGGGGGGACAGTGGACAGGAGGGGGGGGGCAGTGGACAGGAGGGGGGGCAGTGGACAGGAGGGGGGGGGCAGTGGACAGGAGGAGGGGGGACAGTGGACAGGAGGAGGGGGGACAGTGGACAGGATGGGGGGGACGTTGGACAGGACAGGCACCTGGCAATGGCCATGATTAAAATTTCCCGCTCCCTCCCCTCCACTCCCCCTGTCTGTTTCTCAGCTTCCCCCCTCTCTCCGCTCCTCCCCCCCTCACCCCCCATGCGCAGCTCCGGTCCCCACACTACAGTGACACACACACACAAACAGTGACACACACACACAAACAGTGACACACACACACACACACACACACACACACACACACACACACACACAGTGACACACACACAGTGACACACACACAGTGACACACACACAGTGACACACACACACACAGTGACGCACACACAACACACACAGTGACGCACACACACACACACACACACACACACACACACAGTGACACACACACAGTGTCACACACACACTCACACTCAAACTGCGCACTACCACCCGAGTCCCCACGCCCATTTCCCTCCCCATGCGGGCAATCAGGCTCGCCTACACGCGACCCTCAGCTCGCGCTCCCTCAGGTGCAGGCTCCCGTGCACGCGGCCCTCAGCTCGCGCTCCCTCAGACTGCCCCCTCCCGGCGTTGAGGCGGGAGGCGCCGGGTTGTGAGGTGGCGGGAGGCACCGGGGTGTGAGGCGGCGGCCCTGCGGCAGGGGTGTGAGCTGGGAGGCAAGGCAGGAACAGAGGCTGGAGGCGCAGGGGTTTGAGGTCCAGGCGGCAGGGGTGTGAGCTGGGAGGGGAGGCGCAGGGGTTTGAGGCCCCGGTGGCAGGGGTGTGAGCTGGGAAGGGAGGCGCAGGGGTTTGAGGTGGCGGGCCGCCGGCAGGGGTGTGAGCTGGGAGGGGAGGCTGGAGGCGCAGGGGTGTGAGGCGGCGGTTTAGTTACTTACCTGGGCTGGCGGTGGTGTGTGTGGTGGTGTGCGTGTGTGTGTGGCAGTTGGGTGAGGCGGCAGTTGGGTGACGTCATAGAGCCACCAATCTGATTGGCCAGAGGCTGAGGACCAATCAGATTCAGCGCATCTAGCACCAGACTCACAAATTTCAATTTTATTATATATAGATGTCAGTAGCATTTGAACGCTTGTTTTTATTTTAGGTATAAATTGGCAACTTAGCCATTACTATAGCACGTGCTGTCAGTAGGACACTCAGTTCAGGGGCCCCTGGAGAAAGCATGGACATGCAAAACACATTGTACCCCTCAGGTGGGAAGTTCCTGTTCCAAAATAATAATAATAATAATAATAAAATAGAGTGTGTAAATGCATGGTTGACATCCAAGATACATGGTTCGCTGTGCAGCCCAAAGATACTGTATGTGCAAATAACTTTTTTCAATATTACATTTTTAGCCTCATTCACTTGTCTTGAAAGGCTTAATTTCTTTCTTATTCTGGCATTTATACAAATCGTTATTCAGATGACTAAGTTATATGATATGTTTGTTGATATGAGAATTAGTCACACAAAAAAATAAACGAAAACTATCATCTACTCCTATTTAACACATAAATATGGTCTTTGGCTTGTTAAAAAAAAAAATTACCTACAGATGTAGAATGTTTTTTAAGTTTATATAGTAAATGTTCAAAATTATGCAAATTCTGACCACGCAGGTTTCATTATACAGTCTTATAAAGAGTCTTATGTAATCACCGCTTCATATCATATAGTAAGTAACCATTAATTCATGTGTGTCACCATAGTTATACAAGTAAATAGGAACATTTATTTGATAATGCTATCATAGGATTTCTCCTGTGAAACAAAAGTGTGCAGATCCCTATAAATAAGGCATGCAACAAGAGTGTGGGGAAGGTAGCAGGGCAAATGTGTTATTCTGGTATAAAACAGAATTTAAAACACTCTGATTCATTCGTATTAGTTTCAAAACATTTTGCATACCAATAATCAGTGTTCGACAAATCACCCAAAAATCTACTCGCCCAACCAAAAAATCTACTCGCCACCTAGTCCTGCCCCCAACCCGCCCCTAGTCCCACCCCCAACCATGCCCCTGGTCCCTCCCCCAACCCTGCTTTAAAATAAAATATATAAATAAAATACATTTAATAAATTCCTAGTCAGAACAACATTCGTTTTTGACATAAATGTATTTATTGTTTTACATTATACTACAATTAGTCCTTGTTACGTGTGTGTGTGTGTGTGTGTGTGTGTGTGTGTGTGTGTGTGTGTGTGTGTGTGTGTGTGTGTGTGTGTGTGTGTGTGTGTGTGTGTGTGTGTGTGTGTGTGTGTGTGTGTGTGTGTGTAAATGTCGGATCTAGAAATAAAAGCCAGGTGTGAATGACTAGTTTCCTGAACCCCTTAACCAGTGTCTGGACGTCCCTGCTTCACAATTTCTAAAGCAGCAATCCCGCCTGGGATTTTACCTGATCCGCAGTCCCTCAATGTCCAGGTACCCTCATTCCCGCAATGTCTTCTGGGTTAGGGGGGGTTCCGATGTCTTCCGTGTGAAGCTTGAGTCAGATCTGGAAGAAAGCAGTATAGGTTATTTCGGTGTAGTATAGGGCAGTTAAGATATATAGGGTAAATAAGAGATCCAGATCCAGAGTGTGAGAGAGTGTGGGTGACAGAGAGAGAGAGAGAGAGTGGGGGAGAAAGAGCGAGAGAGAGAGCTTGTGGAGGAGAGAGAGAGAGAGAGAGTGGGGGAGAGAGAGAGAGCGAGAGAGAGAGTGTGGGGGAGAGAGAGAGAGAGAGAGTGTGGGTGACAGAGAGTGGGGGAGAGAGAGTGTGTGGAGGAGAGAGAGTGGGGGAGAGAGAGAGAGAGTGTGGGGGAGAGAGAGAGAGAGAGTGGGGGAGAGAGAGAGAGTGTGGGGGGGGAGAGAGAAAGAGTGTGTGTGTGGGGGGGAGAGAGAGAGAGAGTGTGTGGGGGGGAGAGAGAGAGAGAGTGTGTGGGGGAGAGAGAGAGTGTGGGGGAGAGAGAGAGTGTGGGGGGGAGAGAGAGAGAGAGTGTGGGGGAGAGAGAGACAGTGTGGGGGAGAGAGAGAGTGTTGGGGGGGGGGGAGAGAGAGTGTGGGGGGGAGAGAGAGTGTGGGGGAGAGAGAGAGAGAGTGTGGGGGGGAGATACAGAGGGGGGAGACACAGAGGGGGAGACACAGAGGGGAGAAACGGTGGGTGATACACACAAAGGGTGGGTGATACACAGAGAGAGAGGGTGGGTGACTGACTGGCTGGGTGACTGGCTGGGTGACTGGCTGGCTGGGTGAGTGGCTGGCTGGGTGGCTGACTGACTGGGGCAGGGGTGGCTGGGTGGCTGACTGACTGGGGCAGGGGTGACTGACTGACTGACAAGGGCAGGGGTGACTGACTGACTGGGGCAGGGGTGACTGACTGACTGACTGGGGCAGGGGTGACTGACTGACTGACTGACTGGGGCAGGGGTGACTGACTGACTGACTGGGGCAGGGGTGACTGACTGACTGGGGCAGGGGTGACTGACTGACTGGGGCAGGGGTGACTGACTGACTGACTGGGGCAGGGGTGACTGACTGACTGGGGCAGGGGTGACTGACTGACTGGGGCAGGGGTGACTGACTGACCGGGGCGGGGGTGACTGACTGACTGGGGCAGGGGTGACTGACTGACTGGGGTAGGGGGTGACTGACTGGGGCAGGGGGTGACTGACTGGGGCAGGGGTGATTGACTCAGGCAGGGGTGACTGACTGGGGCAGGGGTGAATGACTGGGGCAGGGGGCGACTGACTGGGGCAGGGGGCGACTGACTGGGGCAGGGGGTGACTGACTGGGGCAGGGGGTGACTGACTGGGGCAGGGGGTGACTGATTGGGCAGGGGGTGACTGACTGGGGCAGGAGGTGACTGACTGGAGCAGGGGTGACTGACTGGGGCGACTGACTGGGGCAGGGGGTGACTGACTGGGGCAGGGGTGACTGACTGGGGCAGGGGTGACTGACTGGGGCAGGGGGTGACTGACTGGGGTGACTGACTGGGGGGGGTGACTGATTTGGGGGGTTCCTCTGGTGTCACACCCATTCACACACACACACACACACACACACACACACACACACACACACACACACACACACACACACACACACACACACACACACACACACATTCTCTCTCACACACACACACACACTCTCTCTACACACACAGGGGGGGAGGAAAGGCCGCAACCAGCACCACCACCACCACCACGCTCCTCCCCCACCCACCTGCGCCCATCTCCCGCTCATGGGGGGGCAGGCCGCCATTCCCCCCCCCCATACCTCACGCGGGCGTAGTGGAAACTTTGGGGAGGTGGGGAGGTGGCAGGGTGGGTGGGAGTCACGTGGCGAGGTGTTCCCCAGCGGGCGCACCAGGGGACAGTCAGGCCCACCGTGGCCGCCACTGCCCTGCTCCCCTCGCCGGCATGTCCCACAGTGCACGGCCAAGCAGGTTTGCAGGCTGCATCTTGGGCGGACAGGCGGTAAGGCGGCATCCCCCCCACCTCATGCGGTGGCTGCGCCGTCATGAAGTTAGCTGGCAGGGAGGCACGTGGGGAGGCACGTGGTGAGGCCCCACCTGCGTACGCCAACCGGGCTGCAGCAGTGGGGACCTCCCGCCCAAGGCAGCGACCGGTGGATCGAGGGAAAGGAGGAGGGGAGGGACAGAAGGAGGGGAAGGGGACAGGAGGCGGGGAAGGGGACAGGAGGCGGGGAAGGGGACAGGAGGAGGGGAAGGGGACAGGAGGAGGGGAGGGGGACAGGATGAGGGGAGGGGGATAGGAGGAGGGGAGAGTTAACGCAAAGGCACGTACTGGCGGGAGAGGGCAGGAGCAGAGGGCCGCGGTGGTGAGTAGGGAGCCATGTGGGGATCAGGGAGATCGCACGGGTTTGCTTGCAGGAGGCAGGGAAGGAGCAGAGGGGCTGCAGCATGGAGAGATTGGAGAGTACTTACCCTCCAACAGATCACCAGGCAGAAAGAATGGCCGCTCATTGGGGGCAGGATCATATAGAGCCTGGCCGCGCGCCCACAAAGCCTGGGAGCGCGCGCCAATCAGGTGTCAGGTAGGGGGAGTTTTTTTTTTTTTAGCGCGAGCAGTGAAAGTTTCAGCGCGAGCAGGGAAATTTAAAAAAACAAACACGTGTGCTGCTTGGGCCAATATTTACTCACCCGGAGGTTAAATCCACTCGCCCCGGGCGTGTAAATGTATATGATTGTCAAACACTGCAAATACTGATACATTTTTCTTTTATCACAATGGGAATGTTAGAAACAGAGCTCAGAAAAATAAAAACTAACTACAAGGGAATTAAATGAGATTATATAGTATATATAAAAAACCAAGACAATGACAAAAAGTAAGATGGGAGGAAGAAATCAGAAAAATTTGTTGGGGCCAAGTGAAGAAAAGAGACTGAAAGATCATTGCGGTGTCCTTCATCCAGCAGTGCATTGAGGGAGGAAGATGATGATATTCATACAGTACACACATACATATTTGAGCTTTGAGTTTGAATGTGAACATGTAGTTTTCACATTTCCAGACATGTCTTACATTTTTTTTAACCAAATGATTATTTGTGTAGTCACAGCAACAACATTACACGGGGATGTGCATTTCATGCAGTGCAGTTCTTACTGATATAACCCACCCCATATTATTGTAAGAATCTGTTCAAATATTTGGAAGCAATTCTACACATACTGTAGAAGTTCCCTGTGTATTATTAAAAACATGTAATACATTTAAGCCAATGACAAACATAAATATTCCAATATGTGCAAAATGATCAAGAAAAACTGATGTGCCATTGTCATCATGGAAACAAACTATAACAGTAGCTAACAATAACAGTATACCCTGTGTAAGAAAGACGTGATGAAGACCAAACAGTGTACGATTGGTTGGCGTCATGCACACAGCCTATAAAGGAGAAAAGGAGCACAAATATTATTCCATAGCATTTATGGTCTTAAGAATGAACTAACTCTACTAATGCTTTTCTGAAGTACATACAGATATGTAGAGTCTAGCAATATGAAAATCCCAATGGAATTTTAAGCCAGGCACCAATTAAACCAGACTGACGCTGCTTAGGGATTTAGATAAGAGTATTAAATATGTGAACTCGCATGCATTCAACACATTAGCAGACAGTGCCAGAGGGGCCTACAACACATGTTGCAGGCCACTCTGGAGAAGAAAGGTTAATAACTGGAAACATTTATATACTTAAATGAAGATGTATCTCTTAGTTTATGGTGTAAGAACATGAATAATCTGCTTTTACCTTAACGAGCATATATTGATTTAGCTACTTCAATTTCAATTAAATGTATTACATTTGTGAATAATTAGGAATCATGTGGTTTCTTCCAAATTCCCTTTTCAAGAATTCATCAAAATTGGACTGGACAAATGGGGCATGACTTTTGTCATGCAATAAAGCTGAAATCCAAGCAAGAAGTATCAATAAATACACTGGTCATTGTACATATTAATGTGCATCTAAAACATGCATGCAATCATCTACATACAGTACATGCAAGGTGCACTCAAAATGTCATTAACAATGTTGTTATTAACCATTCTTGGATCAGTTTCTCTTAGCTGTAATCACATTTATTTATGTATTTATTTTTGCCAAATGTGGTCCTTGAACTCATCAGATTAAACTTGGTTACTGTCTCTGAATTGTTAAAGTGCACATTAGGCACATTTAGATTGTAATGGGGAAAAATGTGACCTTATGCTTTATAGATACCAGCTTGGCTGCACAAGCTACTGAAGACATCAGATTAAAATGCTTTAGTGCTTTATTTATGATGTTCCAAAGCAAAACTTTAAACTTGATTGACTTGAATGGCATTTTTCAATCAATTGCACTGCAATTGCATGCTTTAGAGCCTCATGAATAGTGATACATTTAGAGTGATTATTTTATTTTCATGTCCTGAATCTTAGTGTCAGCACTTTAAACAATGTATGATATTTGAGAGACAAGAACATGGCTGGGAAACTTGGCTGAAATACTGTACGTGTCTCCAGTCTCCACTTTTGAATGTTTTTGCCTTTATTGTATAGTGTGTGGTTGAAGGTTTGTGGCACTAGCTTTGCCATCATAAACTTATTTTCATTTGTGAAGATACTGTATATAACAATACACCACCTTTCCAAATAGATTGAACTTTTCATTGCACATATTACAGCAGTACATTATTACTGAGAGCAGTACAAGAAAATCCATGCCATCTCCCATGGCATTCAGGGATGCCGACAGGCAGGGGTCAGGGGGGGTAGCGGGGATTGGGGGGAGGGAGGGTGGCCGGGTGAGGGAAGCTGGGCTTGGAGGGGAAGGGTGGCCCGACCAACTGTTACCAAAGTTTTAAAGCCACTCCCACTGGCAGCAGAGGGTCTTTTATTGTAAACAGTGTTGTATGCTCCTTAATGGCAGACTTTAGACTCAACATACTGTTTGGAGTTTAGATTTTGATTATGTTGTGTTGGAAAAACCTTAATAGATAAAACATCTAATAATGTGGGAGTGAATTACTGTCACTCCCAGACGAAGTGCCAGCAGAGCGTGAAACGCGTAGAGGAGGAGGCTGTGCAGCAGCCTGCTGTTTTTACCTGTGTGTGTCCATACGAATAAAGCTACTGCATTCAACTGTGGATTTGACGTAATTTGGCTGTTTGCTGTCGCACCGGATCTTTCCTCTTCATTTCATCTAATAATGTGATAAGCTTTCTGAGAAGCACCTAATCACAGCTAAATTCCTGCGAAACTGTACTGTAAAGCATGTTAGCTTAACTGTACTTTCTCATTATAAATCTAAAATGCCGTGTCCCCACTTATAAACTCACTATTTAATCATCCTTTAATAGCCACTAAAAAATTAGTTAACCCCTTGTATCATTGCATTGGTGCAACATGTGATAGTCTTTTTGCTGTACATTGCCATTGATATGCTGAGTAAATGTAACCTTAATTAAACTGCCTCTGTTGGACACCGAACAATCTATTGACAATGTTAGTGAATTTATATTATTCCAATGCTTAACAATGAGTCTGTGTCCCATAGAGCTAATAACCTAGTTTTGGCGTCGAGGCACAGTGACATAAAGTGTCTTGCCCAAGGTCACAAAGAAAACATACTTTGGAAATCGAACTCGGTTCATCTGCTCTTTTCCTCTCCCTTAAGCCTTTTTGGTATCTAGTGCCAAGTCCTAGTGCACCTGCTTTATATATATATATATATATATATATATATATATATATATATATATATATATATATATATATATATATATATATATATATATATATATATATATATATATATATATATCGAGAGAGAGAGAGCCCTAATTGTTCATTGTTTATATCTCATGATGTAATAAATGTATCTTTTATATTTTTCTAACCTTGGAGTGACGTGGACATTTTCTATTTTGTATTGTTTTGATCTGGAGAAGTAAACACGGATCGTCCATATATTCATATATATGAAATGGTTGTCCACAGCACTCCTCTTCAGTTAAGACATATTTTCCTTATTCAATCTATTAGAACATACAGTATAACATTTAACAGTGGGCTACATTTCGGAAGTCCCAGGTCTTTTTCCATATACATATTTACAATACATATTTGTATTTATATGTATTTTACTTTTGATTGCATATATACATTACTTTATATTATATCAGCCATTACATTACTGTTCACTAGACTAGAGCAGGGGTGCACACATTTTCTGCGCTGCGCCCCCTGTCTGCTTAGCCCTAGTGGGCGCGCTGCCCCTTACCTAGGAACCGGCGACTAACGACCTCACTGCATCATTTGACGCCACATTGCCATGGCAATACATCGCCCGAAGCCAAGGTAAGTTACAAAGGCCTCGAGCGCTCCCCGGCATTTAATTTAAATGCTTTGGGGAAGAGCGTAGGGCCTCTGTGACCGTTGCACCCCCCCACAAAAAAATCTCGCACCCCCCAGTATGCGCACTCCTGCACTAGAGGAAAATGTACCTTGAAATATGTTTTTATTTTTTGTTGTTGTACAGCTGTAGCACATTCACACTATTCACATTATTTTTTAAAATAAGTAGTCTTTGATGATCTAGACATACTTCTACAAATATGGACCACTCCCTGTTTAAAGAAATGATGGAACTATCCTGTTGTAGCTTGTACAGGAGGTATATCTATTATATCATCCATCCCATGAGTCTCCTCCCACGTCTGGTCCTGCCTCCACCCTGGTTCTTATTATGACTCGTAGAACATGTGCCATCAGTCATTCATACATTGTACACACACACAGGCGTGCTCTCTGATCACTTCTACCTCCCATAAATATAAATAGACGGACACCAGCACTCTCCATCATCATCATCTCCCCATTTCCCCCTGAAAAGGTAAGAACATTTATGTATGTATTTGATGTATCCATTGGTATAGAAGAGAAAGCATGGAGGTTATTCTGAATGGCTTTTAGTGCCAGTGAGCTCTGCGATGCATTACAAAGCACTGCAGGCCTATGTGGTACTGAAGGGGTTTACATTATCATTGCGGGGTCGGGGGATTGGGGATTTCTCTTAGGTTTCTATGCTGTACATTCTGGTTTCATTTTGCAGTACACCGCATGTCAATGTACGAGTCATTGTGTAGACATCCTGTCCTCCCCGGGGGAGATTAGGAGGTTTTACACAACGTGTTTCCCTTTTTTTTTTTTTTTTTTTGCATTAATGGAAGAGACATTTGTATAAATTACTACCCGAGAAGGAATAATGATGTAGTCATAGAAAAGGGAACACTGTAACTTATTAAATAGATTCTTATCGATAATATCTCATTGCATTAATAACACCTTTGCAGCTAACCTGCAAGAGGGGCCTGTAATTTATTTCAGGTGTGTGTGTATGTATGTACAGTATGTGTGTGTATGTGTGTGTGTGTGTGTGTGTGTGTGTGTGTGTACGTACGTACGACATAAAACTGATCCTAATATATCTGCAGTATGTGTAGGTTCATTGTTATAACATACATGTATCTCAATGTAAATACTATTTATTTTTGCTTCCATTAAATAGAAAACATACTAGATGTTTCCTCCATGCATAGTTGATCTATACAACTTGTCGTGTATTGTAAGTTTGTGGCTATATTTGTGTGTATATGTGTGTGGGGGGGAGGGGGAGGGGGGTGGATTCAATAGTTAATTTTGTCTCCTGAGCTGCACGATGGAGGAGAATCGTTATATTTCACATATACAGAGGCACGTGCTGTATGAAGGTCGTGATGCAAAAATTGTGTTCAATCTTTATGTAATTAACTATTTGTATGTCCCTAAAGCTCATTAGGATGTTGCAGGTCCTCATTATTTAAGATGACAGGGCGGGTCAGAGGATGCTGCTTCCTGCTTCTCTGTCTGCAGCATCCTCTGCTTGCACTGCGCCCTGTGCTGCATTTCTAATCCACTAACCTAATGATCAGTGAGACGTGGGAGTGGGTACATAGCTGTAACTGTTACAGTACCTCTTATCTCTGTTACTGTGCGTTCCCCTTAAATGTTGGAAGCCTCCATGTTGGTGCCTCTGACACCAGATAGGTTAAATGAACCATGCTGAAATCCAGGGGATTACATTTTAAGGGCAGTCTCCACCCCCTCCCCCCTCCTTCCTCCATATAAACTACGGTAGAGTAAACCCAGCCAGGCGGCTGCTGGTGCAGAGTCTGAGACTGAGACAGTGTTTGGCTTGCATGTGTTGCCGAATAGAAGCCCAAGCACTCCCCCTATCCTCAGTATCTGTTCTCATCAGTTCTACAATCAATAACGCAGACCCACTCCCCACCTCAGTCCTTGTCTAAAGCCCCCCAACCAAGTCAATATATATATATTTTTAATCACTATGAAATATTATTTGGTATGTTATCTCCATCAGGCAATAATAGCAGGTGCTGTAAAAAGAGACAATAAGCATATTCATGATATATTTCTTCTATATGCAGAATAGTTCCTTCACTGCCAGTGTAGGGATTAAGTATGGAGCTATTTTGTTAGTTTGGCTGGTTGGCAGACCCTCCCTCCTCCCCCCCCAAAAAAGACACAAAATATAAAGTTGAAATAAATTATTTGAGCAGTTTCAAATGTAAAGTGCTATGTAGTATATGTGTCTTTATATATATTTGTTAACAAAAAGCTTAATTTAATATGTGGTAACAAAACAAGGTGCAAAAATGTATGCTTGTTTTCATTCCTATGCACTAGCATTACTTTTTATTTTATTATTATCTATTTTTCAAGAAAGTAGTACAGGTAGTATTTTTTTTAAACTCAGCAATGATCATACACCATTTATTTCTATACTATCATACACCATTAAATTTCTATACTACAGTGGGTATATGACCACAACAAAAGCAACATGTGGAGTTCCAGGTTATTTGTTATGTTATCTATAAAGAGGCAAGTTGCAGGCAAAAATATGTAGATGTGTTTAACCAACTTATCAATGCACACAATAGGACTTCCTTACAAGGATTTCAGTGATATTTTTACTTATTTGTGTTCTTTTTTTATCTTCAATAGGTTCTGCATAAATAAAAAAAAATTATTGACTACTTATTGTCCTCCACTTGAAAGCACCAATCCCCTCTACTTGTTATGTTTTTTTATTGTCTTTTTTACAGGATGGGGACCGTGGCGGGGTTCTCTCGAGATACCAGTGAAGTTACTAGGTTTAAATCTTCCTCCAGGGGAAACAAAATGGCTGTCAAATCTCAGGCCAATAGAAAGCGGCATCATTATCGGTCATGGCTTGTAATTGGATGGCTATTTTAATCCACGTTAAAAAACAGGAAGTAAAACCTGTAACTTCACCAGTATGTATCTCGGGAACTGTTGTCCCCAGAGCTGAAAATAGTGTGATTCATCTCTGAAGGACCCGGTGGTTTCAATACTGTAAAAATAAATGGTTAGTTAGCAGTTATTACTGCTTTAAACTGTCTAGCTAATGATTACATCATAATTTACTTAAAAAAAAAAAAAAAAAAAGAAGCAGGTGGTGACTGACAATTTGCCTGTGAAAAGGTACTAGTCATATAAAATATTATGTAAAAGTCAAAAATTGACTAAAAAAATATTTAGACATCTCATTTAAAAAAAGGTAGCAAAACACCCACATATTTGTAGTTCCATTTGGTCTAAGAAGGGCTGCATGTTTAGTGTTCAGTTTTGCATGAGGGGGAGTTGCTAAAATATACTTTCCAGTAATACCTGTGAAAAGAAAAGGAAATGGTAACAAAAACAAATGAATTAAGTTTGGGGCTTAAAGTGCAATATAATAAAGCAGCCTGGCATTTGAAACCTTTTCTACAGGTTTTGATTCTTTTTTCATAATTTCAGACATTTGTATAATTTTTAAAAAAAAATTTATGGCAGGAGGGTCATTAGTAAAGAGGAAAGTAGCCCGTTACACACAACATACACTCATTTTTATTAGGAACTCACACCTACATTATCTGAGTAAAGAACGCAGCAGTGATCCCAAAATTGCAGTTTCCAGAGGTGAATTTCAAAAGCCTTTTTTTGGAGGGTAAATTCACAATGCTGGCGAATGTTACTATTTTTCCAAGTCCAATTTTTGGACTCTCACAATTTAATTTTTTTAATCAATATTTCCCAAATTAGAAGATTGTGTGTGAATTGTAGGTGCTAGCAGTTGGGAGAAAAGCGCATCTCTGTTGTACACAAGGATGATAGAAATGCTAAACTATATGATAAAGAATCTGGCGGCTACATTTAGCAAAGGTTAAACTTGATGGATGTAAGGCTGAGTCCCAGTTGGCGCTGAGCGTGCTCATGCTTGGAGAGCGCTCCAAGCATGAGCGCCGGGTGTCCTGGCATTTACGCGCGGGGGGAGGGGCATTGAGTGCACTGGAAAGTTCGTTTTTTTTGTTAACATAAGCGCCGAGCGCCCGCACCGTGTGAGCGCCCGCACCGTGTGAGCGGGGACTTACATATATCTATATATGTAAGTAACTGCGGCAAGCGCCGCCCGCTCAGCGCTAGCAGGGACGCAGCCTAAGTCTTTTTTTCAACCTCATCCACTATGTAACTATGTAAACTGACCACCGTCCTTATTATGGCAGCAGAGAGCTAACAAATGAACTGGAGTGTATGTATCAATGCTAATAAAAGATTTGCTTTGAAATAGTTATCATTTTCTGCTTGTGACTGCATCAAATGTAAGGAACCTACCCACCAAAAGGATAATATTTCATGCAGATCATTAAGGAGACTTAAGGGGAAACGGGCCAACAGCTGCAGGTCATTAAATAGAATTTATGGGGAAAGGGGTCAACTTTTTAAAAAAAGTTTTCACTGTGTGATGATGTTTCATTTGAACCTTGACACTGGGAATTACTATGATAATGCTGTTTTCTACCAAGCTACTTTAGGGCACACATACAACCTGCACATATTCTACAAGCACATTGTTGCTACCATACTTTGTTGTTTTTTTACAGTTGGTAATAGTGTCTGATTCCTGTAGTGGCAACATTTTCTCAAGCTTGCCTTGTTTTTATGCAGCAAGTAAGGATCAAAAGTTGGTTATATAAAAGTGTTGACAAGCAGGATAATGAGGAGTGAGAAGGGGAGATTAGTGGTTGGTTAATTGAGAAGATGAGTGGAAGATGCAGAGAACAGGTTAATGGAGGAGTTGTGAGAGAAGGTGTTAATTGAGCAATTGTGCAGGTGAGTGAGCAAGGAACACTGATAAAATATGCTCATGTAACCATGTTATTATCTGTATTCTCCTGTTACCATTTCATCTCTTTTCTGTTAACCCTGTCATCATTTCCCTCTCTTTTCTGTTATCCACTTCATTAACATTCTCTCTCCAGTTAACATTCTCTCTCCAGTTCACTCTTTCATCATCTCTTCTTTTAATCCCTCTTCTTCATTTTTATCCTCATAGTATGTCCTTGAACATTCAATGATGACAGCTCACTGTCTCTACCAGAGGGCTACGGAGAGGGCTACTGCAACTATGTTCTGGATCATGCAGAAATAATAGTCATCCCATCCTTTTAACTTCTACGTGACTCTCTTTCTTCCAGGCTTCTGACATCATGCTTTGTTGCTTCATCCCATTTTAACCCTTCCTGTTGTGCTGTCAGTCTGGGACACATGTCTCTTGCACATTCATCAAAAACAGGATATTTTTAAGAATATGATGAGGCTGTTGGGATCCTGGGCTAAGACTCTTTAAAATCAGGAATGTTTTGGGTAGATGATTGGCATTGAGGAGATTGGACGTGGTGTGAAGAGAAGGGGTTAGTGGGTTCCATTGGAAGGAAAAAGGTTAATGGAGAAATGGGAAGAAAAAAAGGTAATGGGGAAGGAAGAGAAGAGGTTAATGGAAAAAAAAAGTTAAAGCAGTTTGATAGGTGAGGTTTATTTTCAGGAAGAATGGGAGCGAAATATGCTATCACATTCATGGGAAAGTGGAGAGCCAGGAACAAATTATCTTGTGAAAAGAGGAGAATCAGGAACTGTCCTGCTCAGGCTGGCAGAGCTACTCCCTCTGTACAGCTGCTGACCAACTCCCAACTCCCCAGACATCATTCTGCCTTGACTAATTACCTGCTTACTCATAGACCAGTGAGAAAGGATGGTAAATTGCTCTGACAGATCTTTAACTACAGATTGTTGTCTAGACTGTATTGGGAACGTTAATGTGCATGTACAGTACTGTGATTTTATACAGAGGGTTGTAGGCTATTCCATAATGAATGGATTTTGTTTTTTTTATTTGACTATATTAATAATAATTCTGCATACAAACGCCCTTTCTTTTCTTTAATTGCCTCTGGGAGGTTTCTAGGCGTGAGTAGGAATATTTAATTTTTTGGTTTTGGACCCACACGGTATATACAAATGAGAGTATAGACTTGACTGTGGCATGGGTACTTTTTTGTTTTGTTTTAATTAAAACAAGGCCAATCCGATTATATCAGATATTATAGAAAGTGCTATATTGTGAAGTAATATTATTCAATGATTTCATGAATTGTTTATTGAAGCCAAATACATTACTATTTTTCAGCTGTTCATTCATAGTATAGTGGAACTACAGGCATACCCCGGATTAAGGACACTCACTTTAAGTACACTTGCGAGTAAGGACATATTTTCAATAGCCCCATACCACTGGGTCCGCTCGCTTCGCGAGTACGGACACTTATTCTGCCCTACAGACTGCCATAGTGGTGACGCGCTGATTCCCCTCGCCCAATAGGCAAACGGCAGCTCGCGCATGCGCCTGTCAGCACGTCCTGAACAGGAGTACAAGCTCCCTACCTGTACCGAAGCAACGATTAGTGGAAAAAGGGTAGTGCCTCAATTTAAGTACATTTTCGCTTTACATACATGCTCTGGACCCATTGCGTACGTTAATGCGGGGTATGCCTGTATACTGTTGCATGACACGTTATCATGGTTGAAATATTTTAATTACTTATGAGAGTGTTCTAAAAGGTGTCATAAATTACAATTATTTGCATTAACACTGTAAAATGCTTCACTCTCATTTCATGCCTGGACATAATGTAATCTTAGATATATTTATACATTTTCAATGTATTAAATAATTATTGGGCAACTTCTCTATGTTACAGTACATTATGAATAATGTGTTGTGCTCAGTTACAGTCATAATGCTGAATCACCCAACAACTACATGACATCATTATGTTTTTCAGGAAATACATATACATTATTTTAAATTGTATAGATCACGGAGTGATTATCATTTATGATAAATTTTTATTGTTCATTTAGATCATCCTGTATTTTTTTAATAATTTATTAACTTTATGTGCTGGTAAATGCCATATACAATATATTGTGATATGATTTGTGAATGAACAATAATGTACAAAGTAGCAGGTTAATGGATGTGAGACTATTAGGCCCCTTTCAATATGCTTTAAAACGGACTTCCCAATTTTTGGGAGGATTTCAGTGTCATTAAAATAAATGGAGCTTATATTTCCCAAGAAAGCAGAAGACAGATTATTGAATAGGGGCCATAGTTATTTATACCTAAACAGTTAACATGTTCATGGTCACCATGGTACCAACATAGTTTCTTTATCCCTTGCCGGGTATGTATAAAGCATACAGGGACATATTTACTAAGCTGTCTTTTGCCTTAAGACACTTTACTGCCCATTCAAGTTAATGGGCTGTAATGTGACTTCCATCATTGAAAAGATTCTTATAGTTGAAGATTGCTTATTATATATTGGCCTACACTGTGTTGCCAACACCTTCGGCAGCCAAGCGGTTAATTAATTTTACTGATTTTTAAAAGATATTATCTAGCTTATTGTGCTTTTATATGTGGCAATATAAGCTTGATATACATTATATTATTATTTTAAAGTCTAAAACATTTAAAGCATATTACAATTAGCCAGATTCCACACCCAGTCCTCCGCCCCATGTAGGGTCATTCAATCAGTTTTGATGACCCTTTTTTTCCTTGGCTTACTGACACACCTCTTGAACCCCATACAGATGTAGTAGGCTTCATTTTTCGATCAGGTCTAATATGTTGGGATATATTGCAATATACATGTACTGTCCAAAAATTGCCATTGAAGCCACAGTTTTCCAGAGTCAACAGCAATTAACACATACTATATCTTCACCGTATCCTTCTTTATCCTTTAAATGCCTCTCCTATATATTTCCCCCAATTCCTACTCTCATTACCCCCTGATATCTTCCCCCTTCCTTTCACTGTATTTCCCCATCTGAGTTCTTAATATATTATTAGTAGTAATACTATCTACCTCCACTGGCATTTGAAAGTCCATCATACACATTGTCCCCTGCTATTGTTCCTTAATCCTGTTTTGCAGAGAAGAGATGGCAGGTTGCAATGGTCTGTCAGGTCTCTCCCAAGCTGGCAGCGGCAATCATCTTCATAATCATTTGCTGTCCCTGAGGAGGTTGTGTTGAGAGGGAAAAGACCATATGATTAACTTTACTGGCATCGTTTGGTCCATATACTACCTCTGCTGCTTCTGGTAGTAAAAGAGGAGAGAGTAAAAGCTGCCTTCAAGCCTCTTCTTTCTCCTGTGATCCACTTGTTACTCTCACTTTGTGCCACATGCAGTTAATACAAAGAGCAGATCTAGGATGCAGAATTTACACTTGCCATGTATAAAAATGCACACTCTAACAAGTAAAACAATTTCCAGGCCTTAATATGATGATTATGTTTTGTTTTCTAAATATATATTCATTTACATAATATATAATTTAATCTTTCAACTGCGTGCTTATAACTTAAAAAATTTAAGACTAAGTAAAGTAAAAAAAAAACATGTCTTTTTTTACTCTTGACTTGAATGATAGATAACGTCTGATCGGGGGGGGGGGGGGGGAGTTGCAATACCCCACATCAGCGCTTAGGGATTTATTGGTGTACTTTATAAGTGGATCTCCTCCATACCATGTACTACAGAATACAGCTCATTCTTCATTTGAGTTTTATCATGGTCAAGACAATCCTGTAGTATTTTGTGGCTCCTAAAAATGTTTTACATTGTGACCAATTCAGCCTTTTTTTGAACAAGAAACAACTTTCTTAGCTCAGTCTGTCACTCTATATTACAGGGTATTTTTGTACTAACCTGATTGAAATAGTACAAAATGAACACAAGGCATCTTGATGCTGAGATATGTTTATTTGTCCCTTAAATGTAATTTAAAAGGCAGCAGCACCCCCATTTCTTTTTAAAGAGCTCATCTTGCCAATTTTGTGTTTTAAAAAAAAAAAATATATATATATGTTGCTTGTTGAGGAGATATGAGCAACGAATATAGTATCACACTGGTGTCAAAATTGATATCTCCCCAGAGCCCAATGCAGTACAAATGTTACCATGTTAACTTCAGACATTAAGAAAATAATAGTTTTTAACACAAAAAAAATAAAAATAAAAAAGGAGCATGAAATACTTAGTGGTAAATGATCCTTGCATTATATGAGATAAACTCATACACCCTTCTGTGGGGAATTGCTGCATTAACACTAGAAAAGCGATTTGGACACAATACCCAGTGTTCCTCAACGACTGAATGTTCCTACTATATTGCAGGTGCTCATAAGTGAATGTACTATAGTCCTAGCTGAAATATATCGATTTACTTATTGAACAATAGTCTGTATTGGCTATTTCTCACTTATGGACAAGCTCAATTAGTCCTTCAAGAATAATTTGGTTCTCCCTTTTGGATGTCATTTGTCACATGAAAGTGATCTAATAGGTGTTCAAAAATGCATCAAATCCATATTTTGCTTCCTTTCCCCCTCTTTTTCAGGTTGCTAATCAGTACGCTGTGATAACATCTTCCTTGTGCTGGAGAAGAGTTTGAATCATTCCAGCACAGGTTAAGTCGTCTTCACAATATACTGGATAGGGACGTTTATACATAAGCTTTAAAGTAGCAGTCCCATTTTACTCCCTTTTTTGAACAGGATGGGAATGAAGGTTTGGAGGTGAACAACTCTATTTTTAGCTCTGGGGACTACCCAGATACTTGAGATACTTACCAGTGAAGGTACGGGTATCACTTGGTATATATTATTTCTGCGCTGGGATTTAAATGGCAGTCCAGGAGGCCACACTGGATAATGTTGTGGATTCGTATTGACCTGTGTGACACAAGATATATGAAAAGCTCTTTTGTTTCCCATGGGGGAGTGGGGAGCTGGAGATTGAAATGACAATAGTTAATCAGTAAATATTTTGTAAACCCCCCCGCCCCATCCTGTAAAAAAACTTAGTTAAAAATGAAATAAAATGCTCTGGGATTTCTAAATTAATTAAGATGCAAGGAAGGTGGAGGCAGGTCTGCATTTTTAATGGCATAGGAAATGTCTTAGGAACTCTTGAGTAATTCTCCTTTTCTAGCACCTTTATTCTTTAATGTCCAACATCCTCAAGGCTTGTGCTTTTCTTTCCTAAACAGTTGACTGGTTTGTCTAAGCTGTGCGAGTTCAAATTAATGTTGTGTAACGGGTATTCCCTATGAATACCGCCGCTACTACCTGCTGTGCTACCTGTTGGCTCTCAGGAGCCTAAGCCTCCGCTTGGGGAACCTGGGGTACATACATATCATACATCTCTAGGTGCAACGCCTCCACCTGGGAGGGATCCCAACGGAGTGGGAGGAGGCCCTCACAGGAAACAACCACACAACACGAACGAATATAAAACAGGACTGGCTTTACTGCATGGAAACACATATATCACTCAATAACATCATAACATCATCATGCGCCACGGTGGGCGCTAACCACACTGGGTGTCACGGCGGACACTATCACCTCTAGGCGTCACGGCGGACGCTATCACCTCTAGGCGTCACGGCGGACGCTACCACCCACAATGTGACCCCACCCTGTGTCCAGTAACCCCCACCCAAATGTCTCGTACTCCCAGAGTCAAATACCACTGTGCATATGTGTGTGTGACTGCGCAGCCACTATGTTTGGTGATAGGCCTGGTTGGTGCACGTGAGTTGCAGGTTACCTGCCCGGGCTCCAGCCACGGGTACCGCGATATCAATCCGCACGATCCGACATTGTCCTCCACACCACGTGGGTTGAAAGTCCAGCGCGAACAATGTCTCTCCTGGTGTTAGGGTCTTTGGTGGTGTTCTGAGCCCAGAACCCACCTCGCAGGGCCGCACGGCTTCCGCTCTGTGTCCCTGACTACTTGACCAAATAATGGGGCAGTGTCCCTATCTGGGGCCTGTCCCTAAGCTCCACAAGCTATTAGGTGACTCAGGACCTAACTGGGACCTTGGGGGCTGCTGGCCTATGCAGAGGGTCACTGACCCCTGCATCCACCTCTTACCCCTAGCTGGTCCGGATCCTGAGTGCCTGCGTAGCTGCAAAACCCCGCGAAATGTATCTAACTGGGAGCAGGGGAATCCGGCCTTCTGATTGGCTCCCTGGCGTCAGGTTTCTCTGCCCCTAAGCACCCTGGGGGCTGGCAGTCTATTCTCGCGCATGCGCGAGCTGTCTGAGCCTCCCGCGCTGTGCACTGCCATTGCGCATGCGCAACAGCCCTGTGTATGCGGCGCCCTGCTTCCCGAGCCGCCGGGCCGGTGGCAACGCGATCGCGGCCTTAGCGACGGCCCGATCGCGTCCCCGGCAACCGGCCTTCTCGCCGCTCGCGTCCCTAGCTACCAGGGATCACTATGCTTCCGCTCCAGCCCGATCCACACGCGCGCTCGCAACTGGGAAGGAGGGGGTGAGTGCGCGAGGGGGGGGGAACCTGACTACACGCGAGGGGGACCTGGCTACAGTTGCATACATGTGATATGCGATGGACATATTAGGACTATTGATAACAAAGAATGGTCAAATGAATGGTTTATACTGTAATCTGCATATATGCAGTTAGAAATAATAAAACAACAACTGTTGAGAACCTAAAGTTTGTACTAGTTGTGCAGAATTGTATTGCTATAGCTGTAATAGAACTCATGTAAAATAATTAAGACACTTCTATTCCCTACCCTAATCCTCCATGGGTGGCTATCACATGATGCAAGTGCCAGCATTATTTTGGCCTCTTGGCAGATTTCTCAGGCAATTGTATTGGGAGCTTTGAAGTTCCTTTTGGGTCTGTCATGTGAATAAGATATTTATGGTGGTTCAGAATACTTTGTCTTCCCAAATTACATTTTCCTTTAAATCATTTTTGAAGCAGAAGATATGTGATTTGTGTTCACTTCAGGACAAAGATCCCATTAAATGTGTTTAAAAAATAATAATATTAGCCTAATCTTCTATAAAGAACTGAGTTCCTGAATTTGGACATGGTAAAACTCATGTGGTCAGAAAAGGTCAGTGTTATTTATTGAACAAAATTTTCTTCCTTAAAAATCATCGACAGATCATGGAAGGATTTCACTGAAGGACCAAGGAATGTTAGATCTCTACCATAGAAACTGACAGCATATAAGAACCACTTGGTCCATGTGGTTTGCCTATTTTTTTCTACGTGTTCTAAAACTTCACACCCAATTTGACCCTTGCCTTTTTCATATTAAACCCTTCAGTGCTGGTGGGACCTGCTACCTTTGTGGCAATGGCCCCCTCAGGAACATGGTAAGGGTGCTAATCTCAATTTACCTCTAGAAAACAAACAGTGCCATGATGTACAGGGTACATCATAAGAACCACTGTCAGCCACTTAAGGATGTACGTAGATTGTAAACTCTTCGGGGCAGGGACTCTTTTTCCTAATGTTACATTTATGTCTGAAACGCTTATTCCTATTATATGTTATATTATTATGTCATGTGTAAAATAATACTGTGAAGCGCTGTGTAAAAACCCTTAATGGGGTTTTTTGTTTGCCTTCCTCTGGATCAATAAGTAAGTATAGATATAGGATAAAGTATCTGTTGTCTAAATTTAGCATAGGTTAAATTTGATGGACCTACGTCTTTTTTCAACCTCATCTACTATGTGACTATGTAACTATGTAACTATATGTGTACCTAAATGGCGCTATATAAATTAAGATCTATATACGTATACAGTATGTCCATATGGCACTATGTGGTGTGTATCTCAAGTAGTTTTGAATTCCTTAACTCAGCGGTGCGCAAACTGGGGGCGCACCCACTAGGGGGGCGGGAGAATTTTTAGGGAGTGGCACGAGCAGTTACAGAGGCCCTGCGCTCTTCCCCATGGCATTTAAATGAAATGCTTGGAGGAGGCATGAGGCCACTGTAACTCAGTTACCTGCTCTGTGCCAGGTCTTCGGCCATGCGTCGCCATGGCATTGCTGAGTCAAATGATGCTGCGGGGTCATGTGATGTCACATGTCGCCATGGCAACGCGCGTCAAATGACGCGGCGTTGTCACGTGACGTCACATGACCCGCTTTGTCATTTGACACCGAGTCATTGGAGAAGGGGGGCGCGAACGCTGCGGCTACCGGGCAGGGGGGCACAGCTCAAGCAGTTTGCGCACCCCAGCCTTAACTGTATTGGCCACCACCATTTCCACTGGTAGAATCTAGTTTTGCAGATGGTGCAATCCCTCCACGTGAAACTTCTAAATCTGATAGTGATAAAAAAAATCTGCTGCACACATAAGTAATCTAAGTTTTGCCAAAAGTCTATATTGGAATAATGTGTAATATACAATTTGAATATTTAGCACAGTGGAGTATATATTTTTTTCATCACTTTTTTATTTGATTGTTACGGAAATATAATTTAATTTCTAAATAATACGTTCAAGTGTATATATTGTAAATGTACTAATGTAGTTACTTATTGTAGTTTTTTCACTTCTATTGTAATATAGTAATTGTATACTTTATTAAATTTGTCTTTCACAAGGGAAGCTTTTCACAAATGACACATTGGTAGCCAGCAGTGACTGGGTTACGTGGCTCTGTAGGAACTTGTTCATACACTTTATGAACTAAATGTACCTAATAAAAATTAGTACCATAATAATACCATACAATTTTATGTAGAATATCATAATACAGCTGAATCGCGTTATAATGCGGTGCTCGGGGTCCACCCAATGCAATCGCGTTACAATCAGATCGAGAAAAAAAATGGCCACGATCAGGGGTTCCGTGTCTGCTGGACTCAGCTCAGACCGCGTTATAAGTGGATCCGCGTTGTAGCAGATTGCGCTATAACGGGGTTGAGCTGTATTGTTATTATAGATTTAGGGACAGGCAAAGTGGAAATGTATTAAGCCAAATTTGAAGAAGGGTAATAGGAACTTGAGGTGGAATTTATAAAGCAAATTGTGCTGCTGTATTCTTTGGCATTTATAAAAGATTTGTACAGTAAATTGCAGCAATTAACACCAGAATGTGAAAGCATGCAGCACGCTAATGAACCACATTAAAATCCAGAGTCCTCATGTTTACCGTCCCCATAACGGATATCCTTCTGTGAGCAAATTCAAATTTTTATTGCCTTTCTAGGCCCAGATCCACAAAGCTTGCTTGCCCAACCAGATCCACAAAGCTCTGTTACTGATTTAATGAGGTGTTAACTTGAGTAACACAAGCCATGTTATTTGAAGCTAACTAATGTGCAGCAATGCTGACTGAACATGCAGTTTAGCCTATGCTAATGAGACAACTAAAGGCTGTTGTGTTTGTACATGATTAGCTTTGTGGATTGGCCATAGTGTTTTTATGTTATAATGATTTGTATACAGTACATTGTACCGATCCTTTAATTGCAGTATTGCTGCTACATTCATTGCTAGATTTTCTTAAACCATTCTATAAATTGATACCAATTGTTAGCGTAGCTTGATAAATTAATATTGAATAATGGGAGAATTAACAATCTGATATAATGGTACTGACATAAACACATATTTAAACTGCTCTTCCCAGCAATTTTAGCTTTTTGGGCCACATTTAGTAGATGTTGCTACAGTAAGTCACAAGAGGCCATTTGTTTTATTAATTTCAATGTGCTATATAAGGTACAGCATACAACAAACAAAAAGTGTGCAACAATGTCCAAACATAGACAAAACACACCAGTGCAACACAAAAGCAGTGTTAAGTGATAGAAAATTAATAATGAACTACTCACACAGAGCAAGTAAAATTAACACAAATAATGGTAAAGTAACTGAGTACCAGATGATCAGGGGTCTCAATGGAGAAGTAGCTCATATAAAAAGAAAATACAAAGGAAAATAGTACAATACTGTTTTATGAAAAGCAAAAAAGGGAGAAGTGCACATAGTACTCACAAAGTTACACAAGTTAAAGCGCGGATTGACAACACCAGGGTCTAAGCTAGGAAATCAGCTCCTGTTGTCCTCCTTGTGCATCTGTTCGGGCTCCCGATCCTGGCATGAGACATCACTTCCAGTTCGTCATGTCATCCAGGGGGACACAGTTTGGAGTCTTCAGATATTCTCACAGATGCAAGACAAATTGAACTAAAAAGATGGTAACCCTTTCTTTCAAAATCCATGGAATCCAAAAGTAACATCTTTAAAAAAGGATAACAAGGATATAAAAAATATTTATAAAATAAATAATTAACATGGAATGGATAATAGATTGTTATATTAAAAAATGTCATCAGCCCAATCCAGATGGTTTACTCTATTGAGGTATTGACCATGTTCCACCTAACAGTAAAGGGGGAACAGAATAAAAATACTTTCACAAAGAGAGACAATGTTGATACACAAATTGAATACTTTACAACCTATGGGATTAAATATAGGTATTGATCTAGTAAGAAAAAACACAAAGCGCACTGGAGGTAACTAAGATGTTGTATTCACAGAGGTAAAAAAAGCAGCTCTGTGTCCTGTGCGCTGGGACAGATCCTGTGCTGCAAGATTGGACCGTCTGTCACTTCCTGGTTGTATCAGCAGCTTCAAGCTTCAACGTATTTGGCTCAGGAAAAGCTGTGGTGTTAGGTAACCTCTATGCATTTCTTACGGCTTGTGCTTCATCAGGGGTGATGATAGGTATTGATCTAAATGCTTTGTTATTATTTTCTGTTGAAGGATTGTTTTTTGTGCTGATTTTTCACCATTTCATAAGGTACAGCATGCCTTAATAAGTACAGCAGAGTACTTCTTAGTTAACATGTCCATTTGTGTGCAGAGATGTGGCTAGAACTGTAGATAATATTTGTAAATGTTAAGGTTGGGTCATATTTCCCATTTCCATGTGGGTGACTAAATTGATTTACTGAAAATGTTTGATTTGATAATCTTTCTTTTGATGTAATTTACATGACATTTGTTCCACTTTAAAAGGAAATCAATTTATATTTCTTACATTTTATTTTTGTGTAAGGAAAATATCATACAAGGTCATGGGAAATTTGTAATCATATTTACTCAAAAAGTCTACGGATCGTAAATAAAAGCAGTTCAAATCAGAGCATGCAATTCTGAAAACTTATGTGTCATGCTCTATCTATACAGTACACTATGGGAAAAAGTTTTAAAATATGCCCTTTGGGTTGAATTTACGAGTCTCACTCCAATTTTGCACTGGTGAAATAAAATATGGATTTATCAACTAACTAAGAGGGGTCATTTCGCAATGTTTCCTTACTGGAAAATGTGTGCAATACTGTTGCCAATAATCTAAACTTTTTACAAACGAATAAATGTGAAGGTGTTGGAGTCAAGGTACCAGTAGTGTACCAATTCCAATAAAATACCTTTGTAATGTACCTTGTGTATCTACTCTAAATAAAAGAAGCAGAAGAAAGTGTATAGTTCCCAATTTACATAATAAATGTTCTACAGTTTAACAATTTATTTATATACATGGTGGTCATATTCTTCAGAAATAATTACTGCAGGAGCAAAAAGGAAAATACTTATTACAAAGAAAATGCCCTTTTTCATTACATCATAAAATATAATGAAATATATTATTTTATCATAGTGGGCCTCATCAATTAAATGCCACTATGTATAGATTTATACGACCATACGACCGATCGCCAAGCGTTCTATTCCATCCATGAAATACGGCAAACGCAGGCAGTGCACTATATTCCCGAGTGGTTTACGTTACGCACAAATATATCTACCTACTGCAATCTAAGTGCAAACTAAGGAAATATATTTAATTTGCTTAACTATCCTATTATCATATTTAGTACAAAAATACCCATGGTTAATAAATTCCAATAAGATTACTAAAAAAAAAGAATGCAGTGCAGTAGTTCCATTGAGTCATCATATAATAATCATATATCCCAAACTAGGTTCGGGCAAAAATGCAGCCTAGTAGGAGATTCAATAAAACCAAGAGAAGCTTTCTACAGCACTATATGGAAAACTATCATGAGCAACAATAACTCATCCTTATCATGACAAAGATTTATATTAACATTTACATGAACTTATTTGGTTGTTACATTATACTTGCCTCATTTATTCCTCACTTACAGTACAAATCAATCCATAGCTGTCACCATTTTTTGCTTTTTATTTTCTATTTACTTTCTCATCTTCCCGTTTCAAATGATGTTGTTTTTTTTAAACTCTGAGGCTTAATTCAGGAGATAAAAACATCAAAAATAAAATAAAAAATTGCATCCTCTCTAGATGGAAAGCAGGGGGTCTCTGGAGTTTGAGCACGTTAATTTTAGCTCCGGGGACACCTGCTCCCTGACATACTTACCTCTGAAGGTAATACTGGTAGTCCTCTGCTGTTTAAAGGTCCTGCATAACACTGGCCAATAGTGTGATGGGGCTCTTCTCAAATCAGGAAGCAGCCCGCAGGGCTGAGGTACGGATGTAAATAAACCGACCAGAGCCCAGGGACAGAATCCTGTAAGAGTATTTGTTGTCGGTATGGAAGCATGGGTCAGGGCTGGCGGCAATGGTACGGAGTCCAGGGGACAGGCAAAAGGCCAGGGCAGGCGGCATTGGGGAAAAGTCCAGGCAAAGGGTCAGGGTAGGCGGAAGGCAGCGAGGTCGGGGTCACGGTCCGGGGTCAGCAACAAGGAATCCAAACAGGTAACGGAAAGGGCAACAGCAAAGACCGACAGGAGCTGCAGAAACATAGAACTTTGCTCGGCGACTCCCACCAGGAAGTGCAGCCTTATATAGCAGGCTGCCAGTAACCAAAATGGGCAAATTGAGAAGAAAGGGCAGGCAGCCTGGAAATCACGAACTGGCAGCAGAACCCGGCACGGATCGAGCAAAATCCTTATAAATAGGAAGCCGCAAGGGATGATGTCTTGGCTTTCTATTGGCCTGTGGAAACTTTAAACCGCCATATTGGGTACCCAGCAGGAGCTGATTCTGCCAGCACCTTCTGAGGTACTATATGTATTTGGGAAAGCAACATGTCTCCGGAGCTGAAATCAATGCTAATCAAGTCTAGAGGCCCCTGCTAACTAGCTATTATAGAAACAAAACAAGAGGCAATGCTTCTTTATGGTTAAAATAAGGTTATCCAGAACCCAGTGCAGTTTAAATGTTACCATGGTAAAATCAGAAACTAGAGAAATTACAGTAGGAAAATCATTTATTTACTTACAAAAAGTTTTACCAGGAAGTAATACATTCAGAGTTACCTCTCGTTTTCAAGTATGTCTTGGGCACAGAGTTATGATAACACATACATGGTTACAGTAAGTGAGCAGGGTATACATTATATACAAGATATTGCATGCAAAGTAAGAGATAATATATGTTATAGGTGTATGTAACAGTTACAGACTAGATTAAAATGAGACAGCTTTAGTTTTGAAAGAACTTAGACTAGCTGTGAGAGTTTCCAGTAGATTGTTCCAGTTGTGGGGTGCATGGTAGTAGAAGGAGAAGGCTTTGTTGAGCCTTGGGACCATGAACAGTCTTTTTGAGTCTGATCTCAGATGATACGTGCTGCATATGGTAAGGGTGAGGAGCTTGTTCAGATAGACGGGTAGCTTGCCTAGAAAGTATTTGAAAGCAAGACAGGAAAGATAAACTTTGCGCTTAGAATCAAGTGATGGCCAATTTAGTTCTTTGTGCATTTCGCAGTGATGTGTGTTGTACAGTAGTTGCATAGGAGGACAAAACGACATATTGAATTGTAGAAGGTATCGATTTTTCTAAGGTGGGTTTGGGGTTCTGTGCCTTATACTATGTCAAACATACTGGACACCTAACAAGCTCCTATTGAACCCCCAAAATGACCACAACATATATATAAGCATATGAGTGTCACAGAGGAGTGCTACTGAGCATGGCAATATATATTTTAAAACCAGAGACAGAACATAAAACAAAGCTCAGTTTTTAGCACATCCAGTGAGACTCATACACGGTACAGTGCCTAAATATATATGTATAAATATCTAATAAGTAAAATGGTCTTTTAGTTTGACATTTTTGGCCAAAATTGTTGTAAGCCCCTGAGCCAACGCCAAGGCAGACCACATATCAGGGGTCCCTAACGCTAATATAAATTCTTAATAACCTGTGTAATAACAGGAAGAATGATTTATAGTAAATCTGTCAATATTAGTTGCAAAGTTCTGAGTCTGACTGAAGCTTTTATTAACCTGTACATTACCAGGAAAAGCACTCTGTATTAGAGATGTCACAGCCAAACTGCAAGCAGGCAAGTTCCCCTGAGTGGAAGATGCTATGGAGTGAGCCCATAACCATTTAAATGTGGGAGGGGGTGAGCTTAAATTAGGAAGGAGGTTGCCACCCTCCAATCAGCCATGACTAGCTGGACAAGAATTGTAAAACATACTGGACACCTAACAAGCTCCTATTGAACCCCCAAAATGACCACAACATATATATAAGCATATGAGTGTCACAGAGGAGTGCTACTGAGCATGGCAATATATATTTTAAAACCAGAGACAGAACATAAAACACAGACAAAGCTCAGTTTTTAGCACATCCAGTGAGACTCATACACGGTACAGTGCCTAAATATATATGTATAAATATCTAATAAGTAAAATGGTCTTTTAGTTTGACATTTTTGGCCAAAATTGTTGTAAGCCCCTGAGCCAACGCCAAGGCAGACCACATATCAGGGGTCCCTAACGCTAATATAAATTCTTAATAACCTGTGTAATAACAGGAAGAATGATTTATAGTAAATCTGTCAATATTAGTTGCAAAGTTCTGAGTCTGACTGAAGCTTTTATTAACCTGTACATTACCAGGAAAAGCACTCTGTATTAGAGATGTCACAGCCAAACTGCAAGCAGGCAAGTTCCCCTGAGTGGAAGATGCTATGGAGTGAGCCCATAACCATTTAAATGTGGGAGGGGGTGAGCTTAAATTAGGAAGGAGGTTGCCACCCTCCAATCAGCCATGACTAGCTGGACAAGAATTGTAAAACATACTGGACACCTAACAAGCTCCTATTGAACCCCCAAAATGACCACAACATATATATAAGCATATGAGTGTCACAGAGGAGTGCTACTGAGCATGGCAATATATATTTTAAAACCAGAGACAGAACATAAAACACAGACAAAGCTCAGTTTTTAGCACATCCAGTGAGACTCATACACGGTACAGTGCCTAAATATATATGTATAAATATCTAATAAGTAAAATGGTCTTTTAGTTTGACATTTTTGGCCAAAATTGTTGTAAGCCCCTGAGCCAACGCCAAGGCAGACCACATATTATACTATGTCCCCATAGTCTATAATTGGCATTAGCATTTGCAGTGAGATACACTTGCTGACCAGCAGACTTAGGGAGGATTTGTTCCTGTAAAGTACACCTAGTTTGGCATAGGTTTTGGATGTCAGGGTATCAATGTGCATCCTGATTAAGAAATGGGAGTCAACTCATATGCTTGGTTCTGATCTGGAACTCAGTCATTGGAAGCTTTAGAAATTTAGCCTTGGTCCCAAATACCATTGTTACAATATTGTCAGTGTTTAAAAACAGTTTGTTTTGGGAAATCTAATTTTCAAGTTTCAAAAAGTCAGACTGAAGTACGTGTCCAAGGTTGGAGAGGCTATGGCTGAGTGCATATAAGATGTGTCATCCACATACATGTGTATTGAAAATCCCTTACAAGATGTAGGAAGATCATTGATGAACACTGAGAAGAGTAGGGGCTCCAAAACAGAACCTTGCGGGACACCACAGGTGATATCCAAGGAGTTGGAGTTAGAGTCTGAGATAGACACATGTTGGGATCTACCTGATAGTTAGGAAGGAAACCAGTTTAAAGCATGCTTCCCTATTCCAGAGCACTGGAGTTTGTTTAGCAAACGGTATCAAAAGCCTTTGCAAAGTCTAGGAATATTGCACCAGTAAGTTGTCCCAGTTCCATTCCACAATGGATCTCGTTGCAATCTTTTAGGAGGGTAGTTACCGTGGAGTGTTTTTGGCGAAAGCCAGATTGGAATTGGCTAGGGAAATTTGTCTTGGTATAGTAATCGTTTAACTAGGAGTGAACACATTTTTCCATGACTTTGGATAGTATTGGGAGAAAAGAGATTGGCCTGTAGTTTCAGACTGTTTCTGTCTCCACTTTTGAAGATTGGGACAACTCTGGCAGTTTTCCAGGTCTTAGGGATATGGCCTGCAGACAGAATAGAGTTGACTAAGGAAGCTAGCGGTTTGGCAATAGCTGGGGCACCAAGTCGTAGGAACTTAGATTGCAGTATATCAGGTCCACATTGGCTGCTTAGTTTTAATTTGAGGATTAGTTGTGTAATCTCCTCTTCAGATACTGGGACAAATTGAAAATTGTGGGCAGTGTTGGGAGAGGGTGAGGCTATTGAGGTACTCTCAGAATGAAGTTCATGTTTGTAGTTTGAGTTGTGTTTCGCTAATAAGTTAGTAGTACACCCCACAAAGTATTCATTTGCAATGTCAGTTGGATTTGTAATATCCTCCTTAATGATATTACATGGTTGTTCATGGCTAGAAGGCTGGAATATATTGTTGATGACTTCCGGAAGCTAGGTGGATTTGATGTATTCTGGTGAAGATTGTCAGAGTAGTATTGTGCTTTTGCATGCCTTGTTTGCCTTGTGCACATATTTCGCAGGCATCTGTAGTTTTTAAGATCTTTGGTAGTGCCAGTTACTTTGTTGCTTTTCCACAAGGCATCCCTAAAATGGTAGAACGCTATAAGGTCGGTTGTAACCCACAGATGGTGGGTCCCCTGTACTCTTACTCTGCATAGTGGAGCATGGGTATCACAGAGTTTTAAGAACTCGAATTGGAAATAGTCGAGTGCAGAATCAGAATCAGGGAATTAAGTCGATTCTGTACCAGGGGCAGTTGGTAAGGTCAGCCAGAAACTGTTGTGTGTTAAAGTTCCAAAATGTTCTAGTGAGTAGAACTTTAGGGCTTGATTTTGGTGGTTTGATTTTCCTTGCACAGTACACTATTGCATGGTCACTGAAAATGTCAGGTAGGATGTCAGAGGATTGGATTCCACTGGGACAAGAGGAGAGAATCCAGTCTAGCAAGGAATGGTTGTGAGATTTCAGGTTTCTCCATGTGGGTATGGAAATGAGTTGCGTTAGGTTAAGTGACTTGATTTGGATCTGGATTGCCAGCAATCAAGACAGGCTTAGAAAAGGGGGGGACGGACTCTTCTTTTACATTAAAAAGAAGGTTACACTGAATCCAGCAAAGTTTAAATGTTACCATGGTATCCTCAGAAACTAGAGAAATTAGGAAAATCATGATTTTTTTTTAAAGTGCAAGACTTGCACAAGGTCAAAATGCTAAGATTATATGGGTTAAACTCATAAGCTTCTGGTAGAGATGGGCAAAACTGTCAAAATGTGTTTCCCAGAATTTCCAGAGCTTTATATTCAAAATCTGCATCCACAGTGGAAAATCCATCAACGAATAGTTCCAGTTTCAATCTTAGAGGGCAATCCGTGGAGTTCTGCAACCCCGATGGAGGATTTCAAGAGTAATATCCGTGGATTCCGCAATTCGTTGCAGGATTTTTTTTTAAAATCCTCCAACAAATCCACGGACATTACTCTGGAACCCTGACACGGATTACAGAATCCGCGGATTGGATTGTAACTAATAAAAAAAATCCGGAAATTCACAGATATCCGTGGACCAAAGGAATCGCCTAATCCAAGGCAAATTCAAATCCACAATTTTTTTTTGCCCATCTTTACTCCTGTGGTGGTTTGCTGCTTTAATTTTTTCAGAGCCCTTTTGAAGCACCTGATACATCATGGGTGTCAAGGGAGAGGGGGTTTGGCCCGGGATTAAAGGAGTTACACCCCATTTGGCCACCCCCTGCTCTCACTTGGGGAGCAAGGGGTTAACTGGACTGGGGTCCAGTAATATGTTTTTATCTTGCTTCAGAATCCTAATGTATATTCCCTGTAAAAATGTATTGTTTCTGTTCCAGTGTTTGCACCAACACATACACTGGGATTGATGCGGGAGGCTTAAGGGGTTAATGAGCTACAGTTTAGGAAAATACAAATATGTGTGGTGTCTTCAGAAATATCTGGGCTTCAAAAGGCTTGATTAAAGTTGGGTGTGACAAGTACAGAGGGGGTTTAGTGTACAGTATGTTAATACCTAATTGGCAGACCAAGGGTATATTGCTGGTAGAGACAGCTAGGACCCAGGTCTGGAGCATTGGGTGTGAAATATAGCACCTATGACAAATGTTCTCTACACACGAGGCCCAGCTTCAAAGGATTTCTTGACAAGGGGTTATTGGGGCCAGGGGTGCGGTTTACACAAGGAGATATCAGAATGAGTGACCTTATTAAATATAAGAATATTATGAGATGTCCTCAGCTGAACGTGCTAAAAGCTAGATGTGTGTATTCGTGGGACCAATTTGCACATAATGATTACAGACACATGATGTCTAGCAGGTACTAAGAGACAGATATTAATATCTCTCTTAATTTTAATATTACACGGTAATATTTAGTCTCATTGGGAGCGTCATGCGTGCCGGAATGTATTAATATGTCTCGCGTGCCAGTAAGTATTACTGAACTGAAATTATGAAGTTATTTAGATAGGAGAAGCAGTTTTTAAATGTCCTGGGGTGGGAGGAGTTTTACTCTGGTGTAAGACTGTCAACCTCACCACTGATTTATGAGAGGGGCTGGGTTTAGGTTGTGTTCAATGGGAAATAATTGCATATAAACGAGGCTCAGCTTATACTCTGGGTCTTCATGTATTTTTGTGATGTCTACATCTGAACCTGAATTATGGAAGAAATGTCCCATCCTGTATCCTGATGGCTTTCTTGCCAAACCTTTAAGTAAGTGTCTATATTTTGTCTGTTATTTGTATATCTTGTGTGTTCACCTTTTTCAAGGAATAAATTATATTTTATCATATCTAGTCGTGTTCAGTTCAACCCAGGTATTTTTGGTGTAAATTATATCTTGTCATAAGTTACCATGACAATGGGCAAAAGCTAATTTTCTAGGGTGTGATCAGACTGACCGCTCAACCCTATCAAAACAAAAGGTGAGCTCCTTCGACTTCTTGTTTTCCCATATCTTTCCCAATTGATTGCTCAATTAAATTTTCTTATTTGATAAAAGTGATGCATGGGTTTTGCAGCCAGGAGACTTTTATTTGAATGTTTAGTGTACACAGTGAGCCACAGGGGTGAAGGAATAAAAGGAAAGTACCTGGTTTTGTGCTGATTATTTTGAATGTAGATATTTATGATAAAGAATTCTTCGGAAGCTAATAAAATGCATTTTTATTTTTATAGGTACCCTGGCATCATGAACTTTTGAAAAACAAAGACAGCAGCATTTCAGCTCCTCTAATGTCAACTGAAGTTTTGTGAGATCATATATAACAGCAACGTTTCACCTTCCTACACTAAAACTGATCTGTGTCGTACCAGATAATACTTAAAGACTGTAACGTATATATACTGTACCTTTACTGAAACTGTCTCATTGCTTCAAATGCCTAAGAATAGTAAGGTAAAGAGAGAGCTCGATGATGATGTTGTGGAATCAGTTAAGGATCTCCTTTCCAATGAGGATTCGGGTGATGAAAGCTTTAGGAAGAGCGAGTTGATGGTCCATGATCAGTTAGATAAAGATGGAGATATTGAAGAAGGATCCGATGTTGAGGACGAAAGACCAGCTTGGAACAGCAAACTACAGTATATACTTGCACAAGTTGGATTTTCTGTTGGGTTGGGAAATGTATGGAGATTCCCATACTTATGTCAGAAAAATGGTGGAGGTAAGAGGGATATATAATTGTAATACTTAGTGCTTTTAAAAAAAATAAAAAATTATTAACTATATTGCAAATAATTTTCAAGAAGAATTTTTTGCTAAATATTCTTAATTTATTACAATAAAGCAATAGCAGAACTCCCAAGGTTAATGATTTACAGATTTATAAAGTTCAAACACCCACTTAAAGTGGCAGTCCAAACTAGCAGGTCCAAAAAATGAAATAAACAACATAACCCTTAAAGTAACTGTTTTACTTATTTGTATCTTGTGGAAATTGAATATGTTTTGCATTTTTCCAGAAACATGGAATTCAAGCATTTCTGCTGCTTACTGTATGTTTATTTGTTTAACAAATGATGGCATCATACATTTTTGGGCAAACAAAACCAAAAGCAGAAAGAATGATTTACCTGTGGCTTTGATTTGCCATACAGACACAGACAGGCAGGCACACAGCAGGCATGCAGGCACACAGAACCCCGCCCCCTACCTCTGGTAGTTGCTGCTGCTGCTGGGGGGATCGTGTAGGGCGGATGCTGGGGTAAGTGCGGGGGGAACTGCTGGAGAAGCATGGGGGAAGTGAGGGGAATGCTGCGGGGGAAGTATGGTGGCTGCTGGGGGATCGCTGGGGCTAGTACAGTGGCTGCTGGGGATCGTGTAGAGCTGCCGGCACCTCACACCACCTCCCTCCTCCCGATCGGGCACGCGGTGGCCATTTTTTTAAAAATTGGCGCGACCCCGGTTATAGCTGCTGCCTTAGTAGGGCCAGACCAAATGATTTCGAGGGCCTTATACGACCCTCGGGCTTGACGTTCCCCACCCCTGCTTTAGTGGCTACAGTACCATTGTTGATACTACGTCCATCGTCCTCACCATGAACTCATCATGCATCCTATTACTGACACATCTCCAGCATCACAGTGACACCACCACACATACATTCTCACTAGCATTTTATTTTCAACTCAGTTTACTCAGTTAATATATCTCAAGAGATATATCCAGGTATTGACATTTGTGTAACAATGGGTGCTTACAGAGCAAGTATAACCCCAAAGGAACTGCAATAAAACTTAAAATAATATCACAACGCTTGAATAAACAAAGAGAGTCATTAAAATAAAAATTCTGTTATTGGGAATATTGCAAAACATCTATCAATCTAAAGGAAAAAAAAGAAATACCAATTTTAAGACATTTTCCCATTGTTTAGCGCATTTTCGTAATTCTCCTGTTATACTACCATAGCGGTAAAAAATGTCAACTCTGTTTTGGTTACTGGATGTTAACACACAATAGGTCTGCTAATATATTGTCGATGACAAGTTCATGTTAAAACATAAAGTACTGCATGCTTTTATTAATAGTGCAATTCAATTTGTTACTAATATTGACTCTTTGATTTGCTTTTATTTTCTATAGGTGCATACCTAGTGCCATATTTAATACTGCTCCTGCTGATTGGAATTCCACTCTTTTTCTTGGAGCTCTCTGTAGGGCAGAGAATACGTCGAGGAAGCATTGGAGTTTGGAACTACATTAGCCCTAAAATGGGTGGAATCGGATTTGCCAGCTGTATTGTAAGTTATAACCCAAAAGAAATAGATAAGTTAAAATGCTACATTAGGTGGGCATCACAGTAATTTACAAAGACAGCTAAATATCTAGAAATACTTAGAAAATCTCAAACAATGCATGCCTCATACTGACTATACGTGAAGAACAGAGAAAAAACAGGCACCGTTGCTCAGGGAGGGCCAAAAAAAGTAATTAAGCCAAGGAGAGGTTTGACCCTTAAAAAAATATATTTAATGGAGCCAGCATACAGATACAGCTACATAACGGGGTACACAGGACCCCCACCAACGCGTTTCGAGCAGAGCTCTTTATCAAGTCACCTTGGGATCACATCCACTCCAAAAAGTGAGTTATTTCTCTATGAACTTTGTAGAATTTTGTATAACTCCAATCTGACATATATGCTGGGACACTTTTTCAAATTATAAGTGTGGCCCCTTACTGCAGTGTTTGTGGGGGCCGTTACCCACTAGTCAGAATATATGGAGGAGTGAGTTTCCCATTCATCTCATCAAAAAGGGGTTATCATCTCAGGAACAGTTTGTGTAAATGAAATTAATATTTATATTCATAAAGATTTTTCTTAGAAGCACCACACATTTTCATTTTTTCACACTGACTATAACTGGGCGCTTGGGCAATGTTAATGTTAATAAGGAAAGTTTCACATTGTGCAGCCTTTTATTCAGTACTATTTATTATGTGCTTTGCTGGATGTACAAATAAAACTTCAGAAATGTGATAAGTGGTTGTTGTTTCATCCATTAATATTGTAACCAAATGCAAAAAAGCTTCTAAATCAAATTACTTAGATGTGTCTGTTAGTTTAGTTCAAAAGACAAAAAGCCCCAATGCTGCATTAATATGCCAAATACATACAGTAGTTAAAGCGGCAATCCATGCATGCAATTGTTTTGGTGAATTATTATTTTTTTAAATATAGGATCGAAGCAGGAGTTCTCCTGAGCTGAGCCCCATTAATTTCAGCTCCGGGGACCCCCTGCTTCTGGAGATAAAGGATCTGTAGGGCGTGCCCAAGGTTCCTTTAATGGCGAAGTTTCAAAGCTCCCTTGCCCTGCGGCCAATAGGAAGCCATGACGTAATCAGTTTCGGCTTCCTATTGGCCCACATGATGCAGGAGCTTTAAACGTTGTCAAGATACCGGCACCCCCTTTAGAGGTCTGTATTTCATGAAGCATGGGCTCCATAGTGCTAAAATGAATGAGGTTCAGCTCCGGAGATCCCCTGCTTCAATCCTGTGTAAAAAAAAATTTTAAATAATAAATATGTTTGATAAACATGATGCAGTTATTTTGCTCCACTGTTTGTAGCAGGGAGGGACTGATACACATTTTACAATTATCGAATAACATTTGCTTTAGCCTGTCGTAATGTCAATACTACTGCAGCAAATACATTCTCTCCCTGATGCAAAAGTGGTGTCAAGAACTGCACCAAAGTTATCAATGAAAGTAATCAATAGAAAGCAATGGGGGTTTTGTGTTTGTTAGATCATTTGCAGTTTGCTGCATCAGCTTTGCAGCTAGGAGACTTCTATAAAATCAAACCAAGATCTGCAGTGGGTACCATAAATGGGGGTAGCTTGTAAACAATGTCCCTACACACAAAAAAGCTATATACAACTTAGTGTATCTCCAACATATTTTTATTATACTTGTTTTTGCTAAGATAGCAAAACCTGATTCTTAATCTTTTAAAACAAGTAATTTAATGTGGTTAATTTTAATTGAATTTTTGATTCTGGTATTGTTCTAAAAAAAGCGTATAAGTGGACATACAGTAGAGTAAACTAATTGTAACATGTTTAATTAAAGTGATGCCACTAAAGAAAATGTACTAATTCTTGGTCTTTTTTTGTTGTTGTAGGTTTGCTTCTTTGTGGCCCTTTACTACAATGTCATTATTGGATGGAGTTTATTTTACTTCTCTCAATCCTTTCAGCATCCTCTTCCTTGGGATCAGTGCCCATTGGTGAAAAATTCTTCTAATGCTTGTGAGACATGACCATATACTGTATGCATTTTTAATTATTGGTGCGTTGCTGGAAATCCTGGACAGTTTGATCTCCTTGATCTTTTTAAGTGGCAGAAGTAATGAAAATTACTAGTAATGAAAAGGTTCGTCTGTTCTGTGCAACAGGATCCAAAATTCAATTTTCCCTTTAAATCCAATGACTTACTGTACAAGCTCAGTGGTTCAAGCGGTTGACCTAGGTTTAACAATTTGTGAGTGTTCTTTATGTAGCGTGTCCTCTACCTTGCCTCCGGTGCGGGGAACTGCTCAGCTGGTTTGGTCTGTGTGCAGAGATGATCTGGGAGAGTTGTGGCGGCCATCTTGGGCATTTCGGAACTACAATTCCCAGAAGCCTCGGTTGGGTCACGTGGGCCATCTCAGCCAATCAGGTGAGAGCGGCCATAAAAGAGACTCCTGATATCCTCCGTGGGGCAGGAAACACGCGGGCAGTCTTGCAGGAGCCGGCAGAGAGGACTAGGCCAGATTAGGCTCTGCCTAGGCCAGAACTCTGCCCCAAGGCCCCAGTTAGACCCCGAGCCCCACATAGTGGAGTATTGTTCAAGGACATTTTGTGTGAGACACTCCGGCTGGAGCTCACACCACAGGGAGGACCGGGACCTTAGGCGAGAGGGGAATTGCTGTCGGAGACCCCGATGGGTAGGACGTGATTCAGTACACGTCTTCAAGCTGCACCTGGGTACTGGAGTACCCAGGAAGGTACCCAACGTGCACCATCAGGCCAAGGGAGGGCAGCGATGCCCTGGGACATATAGCTGGGGAAGGTAATGTTGTTGGACACCGTTATACAGGTGCACAGGCAACTCAGGGTTATTTGGGGCTAGCTCCCCGAGGGTGTGTGTGTTATCATTTGTGTGTGTTATTGTTGCATTGCACTGTGTATAGTAAATGCAAGTTATATGATACCTTGGTGTGATAGTATTATTGCTATTGTATTGGTTCCTATGAGGAGCAAATCCCGCCTACGCTGGGACCTCAGTGGAGGTGCTGCACTAAGAGAAAAAGAGCTCACCCCAGACTCCCAGAAGCAGAGGCTCAGGCCTCATGTGAGCATACAGGTATTAGCAGCACGCGTAATCGCCAGCGGTTTCCCATAGGCATAGGGAAAGGGGGTTACATTTGGAGGCGCTCCTGAAATTTAGACCTGGGGTGCCCGATCTAAATGAATGAAAAATCAGATTAAGAAGGGAACATGTCCCTACCGTCCCGCCAGATGGTCTACGAGTGGGCCCTGCAATGCCGAGCACTTCCTCGCCACGTGGTCACGATCAGCCATGTTCCAATGTCACTGTCCTTACCTGACATGCGCAACATTGAGCAAGATCCCATTGTTTGCTAAAGCCTGCATCTTAGATCTAAACTGGGATACAACCCTCCTGTGGAGTACTATTCTAGTTAACTGCCGCCGTGATATACCAGAGGAAAATGCTCCACAGTTTCTGCAGCTCCCTGGAGCCCCATCTGGTGGATGTCCCCTCATATACCTCGAACTAACCATCAAAATGGAGACACCTAACGTGGAGGAGTGTCAGGTTTACCTTCCCCAGGGAGTCCTAGCCAGAGTGAGGCCGGCAGCCGAATGTTTGGGCGGAGCCACCACAGTTCCCATAGCTCGGATGGAGCTTAGATACTCACTGGAGCCATACAGCAGCTGACAGAGAGGCTAAGCCAACCGTCCCTGATGCAGAAATATCGTAAGTTGAAAGTATTTTCTGGGATATTGCTAACGCACACGAGGGAAGAATCGATTGAATGTTGGATGGACCATTGAAAAGTGGTCCTGTTCAAAAGCTGTCAAGAGACAGCAGATAATGGAATGCCTAAAGCCCCTGGCTTCGATGATGGTAAGAATGCACCGGGAACAGAACGCGGACGTAACGGCCCGGATGATCGTTAACTTCCTAACTCAATCCTATGGTCTGGAGGATGATGAAAGTGAACTTTAGTCTAAGTTCTATGCCCTCCGACAGAAAGAAGGGGAGGAGCTGTCTGTATTTCTTCACTGTATACAATTAATATCGTGGCCACTACTCGCCCGCAAACTCATCCCCGCCTCTGAAGTGGATGAATTTCGTCATGAACAGTTCCTGAGAGGATCGATCCCTACCCATCCTATAGCCAACCATTTACGGGGCTATTGAATCAGGTGACAGTGCACCAGGCTCATGCCCCGGTACATACTCCCAAGAAGCTTAAGGATTCTCGCAAGGGAGAGACCAAAGGGGCATCGACCCGGAAGTTTAATGAGACGGAAAGTGCAGAGGATAACGCTCTTTCAGTGGCGCCTGTCTCCATCTCCAGGGTGCCCCAGAAACCAGTCAATACGCCTAGTGCCAGTGCGACCCGAGGTATTCGCTGCTATACCTGCGACCGAGAAGATCACTTTGCCAAACACGGTCCAAAGTCACTGACCCCCACCCATGGGGCCATGGCCTTCACCGTTCCAACGGCAGAACAGCCGTCCACATCCTTGGATAGCGCCCCTGCGTCTAGCCCCGAAAAGGAACCCCAACCGGATGCCTACAATCTGTAGGGCCTGCAGCCATAGTACGGGTACTAGTGGAGGGTATTTACTCCACATTGCTGGACACAGGGTCTCAAGTGACCATCATTTACCAGCCTTTTTATGATCTGCACCTCAAGCATCTGCCTATGCAATCGGCAGAGAAAATTAAGTTGTGGGGTCTCAGTAGCGAAGACTACCCCATTGATGGTGTGTTTCAAGTACGGTTGGATATACCGCAGCTTAACCCCAACAAAACCCACCCCCATGGAAGTGAAAGCCTTGGTGTGTCCCAAGCACCGGGAACATCCAAATTCCCCCATCATATTGGGGACCATTGCAGAGGTGGTGCGCTGTACCTAACTACCCAGGCCGCGATGAAGCCGACTGGTACTTTTCACTAAAGACCACACCAGAAGAGAACGCCAAGAGAGGGTTCAAGGTGGGGCCAGAATTTAAGGAGTGAAAGTCTTCACTTCCTCGCCGGTTCAATGTGACTATACAGTATATCTCGCCGCACTCTATACGGTTTTATATCGGTCAAGAGTGGGGTCGAATATACCCAGTTGTTCACGTAGAATCTGTAGCCCATGTGAATGTGGCTAGCGTGTGGGAAGCCCCTCCCAGGTTGCAATTTGACTTCGGGGAATCGTCTTTGCCACCGGAGTGGAAGAAGCGAATGAGCGACAAGCTGGTGGAGCGTAAAGAGGTGTTCTCCACCAGCAAAGTGGATGTGGGCAGCGGCAAGAGTGCTCAACACACGATCCGTCTGAACGATGCCAATCCGTTCCGAGAGCGTTCAAGACGCATAGCTCTCACAGATGTGGAGGATGTGAGGGACGTCCTGAAAGATAGGGAGATGGCTGGCATCTTGACTGAATCCCGTTGCCCCTTTGCCTCTCCTATTGCGGTGGTGCCGAAGAAGAACAGAACCGTGCGCCTATGTGTGGACTATCGCACCCTGAATCGACGCACGGTCCCGGATCAATATACCCTGCCGCGGATTGAAGAGATCCTCAGCGCTCTATCCAGCAGTCAGTGGTTCAGCATGCTGGACCTGAGGTCTGGGTACTACCAGGTACCCATGAGCCCCGAAGACCAGGAGAAGAGAGCATTTGTCTGCCCCCTCGGATTTTATTTGTTCACCCGGATGCCCCAAGGCATCTGTGGGGCACCTGCAACTTTCCAGAGACTAATGGAAATTACCATCAAGACATGAACCCTCGCGAATGTCAGGTCTATCTGGACAATGTCATCATGTTCAGACAGACGCTAGAAGAGCATGAAGAATGCCTTTTGAAGGTCCTGGACAGGCTAGGAAAGAAAGGTCTGAAGTTATCTCTGGACAAATGCCACTTCTGCCACACTTAAGTCACCTATGTGGGCCACATCGTGTCCGCAGAAGGGGTGGCTACCGACCCCGCTAAGGTCAAGCAGTAGTGAACTGGCCTAGACCAGAGAACGTGATGGAGCTACGATCCTTCCTGGAGTCTTGTGGCTATTATCAAAGATTTGCAGAGGGATACTCCAGCAAGGCCAAAGTCCTCTACAATCTGTTGAAAATCTACCCAGAAGAACCTCAGCAAAAAGCAGCAACCCGTGAACGCCGTTCGGGGACAAGTGAACTTCTGCCTGTGAGAAGGCCTTCGTGGAGCTTAAGAAAAGCCTCACCGAAGCTCATGTCTTGGCATATGCAGATCCAGAACAACCGTACGTCCTGCACGTGGATGCCAGTTTCAATGGGCTGGGAGCAGTATTACACCAGAAATACCCTTTGGGCCTCCGGCCTGTACCCTATGCCAGCCACAGTCTGACACCCAGTGAACAGAACTATCCAGTCCACAAACTGGAATTTCTAGCACCAAGTGGGCTTTAGTTAGATAAACTGCATGATTATCTATATGGGGTTTCCTTCGAACAACCCATTGACATACATCCTGACCACTGCCAAGTTGGTTGCCACCGGTCACAGGTGGTTGGCTGCTCTGTCCAATTATCAGTTCACCCTGAAATACAAGCCAAGACCCTTGAATGTCAGAGCCGATGCCCTGTCCAGAAGGAGTGGACTGAGTTCAACATCGAACAATGGCAAGTGGGAGGAGATTCCTGGCCCTGGATTTCGGGCACTGTGCTCCACAGCGGAGTGGAGAATAGAGTCACCTTTTCCAAACTCAGAGTGGTGGACTCCTTGGGAAGTCAGTCGAAGGCACTTCCTGCAACATAATGCCACCCCAAAGTCATGTCCGAAACCCAAGATACCATATCGAGCTGTAAGGAGCTTGTGGTCCACCAGATGCGAGACCGGGTGGCTAAAGCTATACGCTGGGCCATCCAAGTAAATAACCCCTCCTTATGAAGAGGGCTATTCTCATGAGGGAATGGAACAAGTTTCAAATAGACCGTGGCCTCCTCTACCGAGTCGTCCCCTATTACAACAACCCCAATAGGAGACAACTAGTCCTGCCGAGAAGGTTGCAGTACCAGGTCCTATGATCCCTACATGATGATCACGGACACCTGGGAGTGGACAAAATGTTTGGGCTTGTAAGAGATCATTTCTTCTGGCCCAAGATGCGGGAATCTGTTGAGCATCATTCCCAGAGGTGTCTGCGGTGCATACAGCTGAAAACTCTGCCTGCATGCGCAGCCCCCATGGGCCACCTAAAGAGCTCTGGTCCCATGGACCTGGTTTGTATGGATTTTCTCTGCATCAAGGCCGACTCTAAGGGTATCGGGAACGTTCTCATAGTAACAGATCATTACACCCGATAAGCTCAAGCGTTCCCTATCAAGGACTAAAAAGCTCTCACTGTAGCCAAAATACTGTGGGAATAGTACTTAATACATTACGGGTTAGCTAATTGGATGCACGCCGATCAAGGGAGGGACATCGAGAGAAAGCTGATCAATATCGAAAAGTCTCGTACAACTCCCTACCACCCTGAAGGAGATGACCTTCCGGAAAGGTTCACCCGAACTCTACTGGATATGCTGGGCACTCTGAAGGACTATGAGAAGACCAGATGGAGCAAGCACATGGAGCATATGGTGTATGCCTATAATTGCACAAGGCACGAGTCTACAGGGTTTTCACCCGATTTCCTGATGTTCGATCGAGAGGCCAGGCTACCAGTGGATATCTGGCTAAGGGCGTCTATCAAGAGGGTACCAACCATGACACACTACAAGTATGTACAGTAGCTGAAAGACAGCCTCCAGAGGGCATATTGCTTGGCGGAAGAAGCCACTGCCAAATTAAACCAGAACAACAAGCGAAGATACGATTGTAAAGTGCGGTATCGGGAGCTTCAGCCTGGAGACACGGTTTTTCTACGGAACCTGGGAATACCGGGGAAGCACAAGTTAGCTGTCAGATGGCGAGAGGCTCCCTTCGAGGTGGAGTCACAGATGCCTGGCCTCCCTGTCTATCTCATCAAAGATTCAGAGGGGCAGATGAAAGCCTGGCATCTGAATCATTTGTTACCAATCCCTCAAGTGAGAGGAAGTGAACCTGATCCCTCACCCATACTATCACCCACTGAACAAGAAGATTCCAGTGGGATTCCAGAAGTTTCAGTGAAAAAAAACCAGGATCCAATGGAAGGTACTTCTTCAAATACCCACGGAGACTGGTGGGCCGCACCAGAAGAAGAATTGGATAATGGCCCTGTCAGTCAGGTGCCCACTCCAATGGCCTCAACAAGTCGGTCTCTGGACCCAAAAGTCCTGTCTTCGCCCCAAAGGGTTTTAATGACATTCACTCTATGAGAGGGTCAGGGTCTCAAACCGATGGTAGCCTCTCCTACCACGAAGGGTGGCTTACGATTCACGACCCCACTATGAATCTCAGCAGTCTTCTCGGTGCAAGGTAGCCTCCTTTATGGGGATTCTGACTGAAGTGTTGAATGCCATTTAAGTATGTATATATTATACTGTGTTTTCATTATATAAAAAGGTTATGCACGGATTTGTATTTTATAAACATTGTGGTATTGCTGTTCTCAAGTGGGGGCGTTGAATTCTACACCAGGGGGAGGATGTAGCAGAGTCCCCTACCTTGCTTCTGGTGCAGGGAACTGCTCAGATGGTTTATTCTTTGTGCAGAGCTGATTGGGGACAGTGGCGGTGGCCATCTTGGGCATTTCTGGACTACAATTCCCAGAAGCCTCAGTTGGGTCACATGAGCTGTCTCAGCTAATCAGGCGAGAGCTGCCATAAAAGAGACTCCTGATATCCTCAGTGGGGCAGGAAACAAGAGGGCAGTCTTGCAGGAGCTGGCAGAGAGGACGGATGCGTCCAGGGAGCCAGTAAGCCCCAAGACCCCAGTTAGGCCCCGATCCCCACATAGTGGAGTATTATAGGGAAGGCCCCAGATAGGGATCCTCCTTATATCTGTAGCAGCCATAATGCATCAGTGGATGGACGTCCACGTGGTGGTCTGCGGCCTGGGAAAAGACTCCAAGTTCAGGGACATTTTGTGTGAGACACTTCGGCTGGAGCTCACACTATGAGGAGGACTGGGACCTTAGGTGAGAGGGGAATTGCTGTTGGAGGCCCTGCTGCTTGGGACCTGCTCAGCACACGTCCGCAAGCTGCACCGTGGGTACTGGAGTACCCAGGAAGGTACCCAACATGCACCATCAGGCCAAGGGAGGGTAGCGCTTCCCTGGGACATATAGCTGGAGAAGGTACTGTTGTTGGACACGTGTATACAGGTGCACTGGCACCTCAGGGTTATTTGGTGCTAGCTATGCCAGGGTGCGTGTGTTATCATTTGTGTGTGTTATTGTTGCATTGCACTGTGTATAGTAAATACAAATTACAGTATATGATACCTTGGTGTGATAGTATTATTGATCAAATCCCGCCTACGCTGGGATCCTCATAGGTGAAGGTGCCGCACTGAGAGAGAGAGAGCTCACCCCAGGCTCCCAGAAGGGGAGTCTCAGGACTCCTGTGAGCGTGCAAGTATTAGCAGCACACGTAATCGCCTGTGGCTTCCCATAGGCATAGGGAAAGGCGGTTACACTTAAATTGAAAAGGAAATGTATTTAATTTTTTTAAGAAAAACTATCACATAAATAAAATACTATTTTTTATTTTCTTAAAGTAGAACTATTATAGGTACAATAGGTAGTACATAACAAATCAGTGTGTGAGCTCAGAAATAGAAAAAGAAAAATCACAAGATCGCAAACTTGTTTGGATGCTGAATGAAGAATAAAATATTGAATACGTTTTTTCCATTATCTATTATTAGAAAAAAAACAAGATTTAATACAGATAACTAAGAAAAATATAAAGGAAGAAGTGATCAAGCATGTATTTATTTATTTATAAAATATTTTACCAGGAAGTAATACATTGAGAGTTACCTCTCGTTTTCAAGTATGTCCTGGGCACAGAGTAAAACAAATAATACATGGTTACAAATACAGTTACATAAATAAACAGGGTATACATTATATACAAGACATTGCGTGCACAGTTAAAGAAAATATATATTATGGGCGTATGAAACATTTACAGACCAGATTAAAATGTGAGACAGCCTTAGATTTGAAAGAAATTAAACTGGTGGTGGATGTGAGAGTCTCTGGTAGGTTGTTCCAGTTTTGGGGTGCACGGTAGGAGAAGGAGGAACGTCCGGATACTTTGTTGAGCCTTGGGACCATGAACAGTCTTTTGGAGTCTGATCTCAGGTGATAAGTGCTGCAAGTGGTAGGGGTGAGGAGCTTGTTCAGATAGCTGGGTAGCTTGCCCATGAAGAATTTAGCTTTTACTGTGCTGAGCTGCACCATCAGCCGAACTGTATGGACTAATGATTGGCTCAGTGAGTAAAGTCACTGACTCTGAAAACAATGAGACTGACAATGGCATTGTTTTGATTTTGCACAAGACGGGAGCCTGCTTAAAATTCTAGTTCCAGTTAATGGTGACCTTTGGCAAGTCACTTTATTGCCCTGTGCCTCGAAAATTAGATTGTAAACTCTCCATGGCAGGGATTCATTGTGCCTGCAAAATTATTTTTCTTTATATGCAGTTTTTTTATGAGTTTGAATATTACTACGACTATCATTGATGGAGTATAGTACCTGTACAGTATATATATCTTTTTTTTTTTTTGCAAAATCGGCTTTTGTTTCTATAATGATGTCATCACGTTACTATATGTGTGTCTAGACATACTGTACACAAACGTAGCAAGCTCAAAACCCAGTACCCCAGTATTTTATATTTAATTGTGCCAACTGGAGTGCTACTGAGAAAGTGACCTCACATATACAGTAATAAACAAAGAAGCCTTCTTTGTTTACTGTAGTATGTGTGTGCCTGACGCTACTGTACCTGACGTGGAAAATTACGTTTATAAAGCCTAAGGCATCCATTATAAAGGCAGCCTGATGAAGGGACGAGAGACTCAGAAAGGTTGTGGTTGATTTAACAGTATGAGGTTTGCTATGTAATCAATGGAAGAACTGTATTTAATATATTATTCGTCAATAAACCTTCAAATGTGTATATGATCTAGGGGTCACATTTACGCTTATATAGGCAACTTAAATGCCTATAATATTGCTGGAACACCTTCAGATTAGCCTCATACAAATACACAAGCACAATGGTGCCCTCTTTAATCTTTGATTGTAAAATTGATCTAGTTATTTCCATAGCCTTGTGAATTGTGTGCATACTACTTTTGTAGCCATACATTTGCCGCTGCATATCCCTTTCTCACCTCCCACCCCAAGCTTACGCACTGACAGGCTGCAATATTCTTTAACAATAATATTCATGTATTTCAGTTGTGGAACCTGAATGTGAGAAAAGCTCAGCAACTACCTACTACTGGTACAGAGAAGCCCTGAATATTTCTAACTCCATCTCAGAGAGTGGTGGGCTTAATTGGAAAATGACAGTTTGCTTATTTGCTGCCTGGATTTTAGTCTGTCTTGCGATGATCAAAGGTATCCAGTCTTCAGGCAAAGTGAGTACTGTATATACCATCTGTGCTTTAAATAAGCTATTTGCTTTACCACATTCATTAGCTTTATAAATGAGCACACTGCTTAATATATTACCATGCAGGCAGGTAGAGATATCTGCCAGATCAATGTGTCCGCACATAGATAATTATAAGCGATTATCCTGTGGACTGTTGTCAGTAACTACAGTAGATTTAAAACAAAAAAGCATGCATGTGAGTCTTAAATTAATTGTTTTGATTTTGCACTGTGTTGAAAGGTCTTCAATTCTTCTACAGTTTTATTGGTTTGAGATTAAAATTTTGGGGGGGAAATATGTAAGAAAATAATTTCATGTATTTAAATGTATTTTCCATTTTACTATAACTCCTCTTTCATTGCAAACTGTGCAAACGTTCCCATTCTATTGCTGCTTTCCCATTGTATGCCACAGTTTACGCAGTTGGACTAATTTGTCTATGGACATAGATTGTAAGCTCTACGGGGCAGGGACTTGTGCCTGCTAACTGTCTCTGTAAAGCGCTGCGTACAATTAGCAGCGCTATACAAGAACATGCTATTATTTTATTATTATTATATGGAGTTGTCCAAAATGTGTAGATTTTTTTAGAGTACCATTTGCCGTTTTCGAAGAACTTGTTCTTTATCTGTGCATAATTTTTTTCTCCAATTGTAATCAGTCTTTCTGAGCCGAACGTTATTAATCTTCATCTCAACTGCTACTAGAAAAGCCTTATGTGTATCGCTCAGTACTCACACAAATACATTTTAAGGCGTTATCCTGAGCCCTAGTTATTCGAGCTGCTCAATTTGTAAAAGCGTTGTCTTTACTACATAAGCAAAGTACAGTAGTTTCCTGAAGCTGAAGGTAATTTCCCACCCGGTAGCTGTTTTCAGAGATTAATGCATTTGTAAATGTGTAATTCAACTGCCCTGCCAAATGAAAGGTCACAGTATCTTTAAAATCTCACGTGGCTGAATGCTGCTAATATTTCTGTGATGTTTGTGAACAGCCTGTCCTTATGAAATTATCTGTGCATCCTCAGGCCTCATTGCTTTTTTCTAATTTGATCTATTCAATTTTGAATTGATAGCCCACCAGAGCTCCATATGAGTTCTGCTCTAAGGGTACATCATTTATCAACCTTATGTAACAAAGACAATTGTTTCTCAATCCTCTACTCAGGGAATCGCATCCAAAGCACATTTAAAGTAAAGTAACCACATGCATAATTACATAGAAGGTAAACACACCATACCTTATACTGTATGTAAATATGTGATTGGTTGGTAATCCGAAAAAGTGGTTTGAGACTGGAGTGAGAAACATGGACATAGAGTATCAGGATGGCTGATAAAATTATCCCTACAATGGATTGTCTTAAATTGTTTGCAAGTGGTACTAAGGTAATTTTGTACTTATCTACATTTATAAATATTTGCCTCAGTATTTGGATGGAATTATTGTATATTATTGGCATTAAAGCAGCAAATCCCCATTACAGTTTATTTACACCCCCCTCCCCCCCCCCTTTTTTTTTTACAGCATGGGAGCCAGAGGGTTTTATACAGGAGAGATGTGCAAAATGTTTGCATGTGATCGTGAACCATGCAAAATGCCCTTTTTTTAGTCACGAAAAATCAGCATCTGGTTCCGAGCTTGCAAGCGATTGGCTGTGTGTTAGGTCAATGTGCACTGCAATTTTGTTTGTTATGCTAATTTGTGAAATTCTCTAAAATCTCTACATTCGCGGATAATATGTTCTAAAATCGCTAGCGTCGTGTAATGCGTAGAGTATAAATAGGGCGCACATACCGTGTTTCAATATTTATCTGAAAGTTTGCAAAACCGAATACTGATTTGACAACATTATTAGCCCTTTGCAAAGCGTTTAGCTAGGTATCGTATTTGGGGGACAAAAACCCTCAATGTTGGGAATTCTGAACCCTGCTCTTTCAGCTCTGGTGTCCCTAGCTTTACGATATACTTACCGGTAAGGTTACAGATGTCTTTGACCTACCATTGCATACAACATGTTGCACGAACCAGTAGGGACTTCAAAACCTGTTGCGACATCAAATTAGTGAAAATAGTGTGGTTCTTCCCCATGCACTATCTGGATCCCAGCCTGTAAAATGAAATTGAGGGGAGGGGAGGAGGGGTGGGATTACTGTTTTAATTTATGGAATCAAATGGAAAAATTGCAAAATAATACTAATATATACTGAATTTAATTTTCTTATTCTCTGCAGGTAATGTACTTCAGTTCACTCTTCCCATATGTGGTCCTTACTTGCTTTCTTGTGCGAGCTTTGCTTTTAAATGGATCAATTGATGGTATTCGACATATGTTCACTCCAAAGGCAAGTATTTAGTAGCTGTGAGTACAGTTTATGTAAGCAAGTTTCATTGTGTTCCTCTCATTTTTTCTTGCAGAACAATACTGTAGCTGTGATCAGCAGCCAATTTAATGCATCACAGATTAAGTAGCACTTATATCTAATTTTGAATACAATACAAAACATTTTAGTATACAGGATATTGCATCACCTAAAATATTTGAAGGTAATATGTCCAGTATTTACAGTATTTGGGAAATGTTTTGTTACTCATTGCAAATTGCATATTGAGGTAAAAGCAATGTACTGTAAAGTTGGAAAACAAATACAAAAACCCTGTGCTAATTTCCAAATTGGCTTGCAATTTATTAGTGAAATTTAACATTTTGATTCTACTGCACGTCTTATAACAGTTATTTAGTTGCATCTTTTGATTAAAAAAAAATGATTCAAACCTGCTAACCCCTTCAAGGTAAATTAGATTTTAGCAGGTACTGTACCTATAGTAAATGCATAATATTTCTTATTGTCTTGCGTTCGAAACATTTTGAAATATGTGAACGTGCCTAAAGGGTTAAATGAACGCAGCAGTGATGCTATCTGTGATTCGGTGCAATTAAAACTGGCAAAAAACAAAAATAACGTTGCCTTGCCTCGGGCCAATTTAAACAAAGCATATTGGGCAACAATTTTGGATACATTAGAACTGAATGTAATCAAAAACAAATAGACAATACCGTTCTGTGGCTAGAATGCAATATATATATATATATATATATATGCCTTTATTGTTTGCCACATTTGTAATTTATTTTGTCTACATTCAATTGCATAATATGACTAGATGATGACTGCAAAGTGATTATTTTCATTCCATTTATTCTATTGCACACAATCATGGGCTTCCAACCACTTAAAAAATGGATACCATGACCAGTGGAGTCTCAATAAGCCCTTCCGTTCATAAACATCATCACACTAATATTGGGGTAAAATGGCTTTTTTTCATAAATAGATACAGAATGCTTTATTCATAAATACATACAGAAGTTTCCCATGTTCCCACTAGGAGGCTCTCATGTATTGAGTCCTTATCCATCTCATCACTGCTCGTACCTGCACATTAGCCGTCCTCCTTGTCTGATGTCTAGAATCACTCGTGCATGCCCAGTCTCCTTAGCAGACTCGCCCCTAATATATAACGAGGGATCACCTATGGGTCCACTGCACCTTGAGACCCTTACTTATTACTGAGCATTTTCCTTGCATCTCCTGATAATACAACTGTGAAAAATGATCATCTTAGCTCCCATAACATTACATGGGAGAGTCAGAGGGTTACTATATTCTTCCTTTATGCTTATGGGCATAAGTGCCTGCTGCCCCCCTTAAATAGCCTCCCCCGCCATGCCACACCTTCATGATTAGAGAAGTTGCGGATTGTCTGTTTAAATATTTAAAGTATGTATATAATCAAAAACGAATAGACAATATACCATTCTGTAGCTAACGAAATGCTTTTATTTGTGTGAGCTTTTGAGGTACTCTGATCTCTTCTTTCGGCGGTGTTACACGTTTTTTTATTATTAAGCTCGGCTAACACGTTACAGATACCTCTACATCTCTCTCGTTCACTCTCTCTCTCCCTATATATATATATATATATATATATATATATATATAATTTATTTATTTATAAAATATTTTACCAGGAAGTTATACATTGAGAGTTACCTCTCGTTTTCAAATATGTCCTGGGCACAGAGTTAAGACAAATAATACATGGTTACAAATACAGTTACATAAATGAACAGGGTATAAATGATATACAAGACATTGCATGCACAGTTAAAGAAAATATATATATTATGGGCGTATGAAACAGTTACAGACCAGATTAAAATGTGAGACAGCCTTAGATTTGAAAGAACTTAAACTGGTGGTGGATGTGAGAGTCTCTGGTAGGTTGTTCCAGTTTTGGGGATATCGATCTATCTATATCTATATATATATATATATCTATATATATATATATAGATATATATATATATATATATATATATATCTATATATATATATATAGATATATATATATATATATACATATACATACACAAATACAGTACACACACATTTGGAGCCTGTATTTGTTGTGAGGGGGAATAGTATGGCTGTATACTGTATGCGGCTTTCCCTGTAGTATAGTGGGGTAAGAGACAGGCTAAAGCAAATTCCTAAACGTCCTTAACAAACATTTCTATTCGTCTTGCCTACCTGCATATGCAATATATATATACATATATATTTATATATGCATGCAGACTCCATTTTAAGCTTGTCACAATTATATTAGGAATTAATAATTTATCAACTAAATTGTGTTATATTCTTTTCCTTATTTCATAGCTTGAAATAATGCTTGAACCCAAGGTCTGGAGAGAAGCTGCTACTCAGGTGTTCTTTGCATTGGGATTAGGATTTGGAGGAGTCATTGCCTTTTCAAGCTACAACAAGCGAGATAACAACTGTCACTTCGATGCTGTTCTGGTGTCGTTAATCAACTTTTTCACCTCGGTTCTAGCGACATTGGTGGTGTTTGCTGTGTTAGGATTCAAGGCAAATATCATGAATGAGCACTGCATCACTCAGTAGGAATTTATACTTTCTATTTTTTAAACATGTCATTTAACAAATGACAAAAATAAATCATTCATGGTTCATATTCTCTATTGCAGGAACACCGGGAAGATTGTAAAACTTTTGGAAGTAGGCAATCTTAGCTGGGACATTATCCCACATCATGTCAATTTCTCAAGCATCACAGCAAAGGATTATCAATTGGTATATAATATTATCAAGGAGGTTAAAGAAGAAGAATTCGACAGTCTGAAACTGTCTGCTTGCCAGATATCAGATGAGCTTGACAAGGTTAGTCATATGTGTTGTGCCATGGAATTCTTTGTAATGCCATAAGAAATTGGAAAGCACGCCTTTTCATTGCGAGATCTCCTTGCTCTTTTCATGTCCTACCACTCGTGCCCGTACTTTACTACATGCCGTCTCTAATCTCTTCACTCTTATTTGTGTCAACCTTTTTTTTCTGATGGCTTTCCTTATTTCACTTACATGTGAGTTTGTGACACTTTTCTTCCACTAACTGTTTCTCTTGCTACTGTACCTCACGACCCATCTTCAAATCTTAATTGAAAACAACCATGTTCACGGAACCCTGTAAATAACTGGGAAATAACCACACCACATTCTCTCTTCAGAGCAATCACATGCGAGAAGGAGAAATGAGGAGTCCTCTTCCATTTCACTGTTGATTCCCCCTAGAAAACAAACACAATACAGGCATGACATAGCCACTACGTCATGGGTCCCCTGGAGTGCCAGACCCCATGACATAGTGGTTACGTTTTGGGACACCCAAAGCGTTAACATGAAAAATTACCTTCCCTAATACTCTGTCACTAGATAAACTGGAGGAATAAATAGAAGGAGTGTACCTGTTCCGGTTGAGGAGAGGCAATTCAGCGGGCACCACGGGGCAGGGAAAAAACGTTGCGGAAGCTGGACTGTGCTGTATAACATTTCCTTTATTAAAGCATAGTTAAAAAGAGGGGGGAAAAAGCATACTCCTGCACCTCTAACGCGTTTCACCCAGAAATGGGCTTTTTTGAAAAAGCCCATTTCTGGGTGAAACGCGTTAGAGGTGCAGGGGTATGCTTTTTCCCCCCTCTTTTTAACTATGCTTTAATAAAGGAAATGTTATACAGCACAGTCCAGCTTCCGCAACGTTTTTTCCCTGCCTCGTGGTGCCCGCTGAATTGCCTCTCCTCAACCGGAACAGGTACACTCCTTCTGCTTACTACATCAGCCATGGAGCACACAGAACCGGCATCTATACCACATGTGAGTACAAGTGCTGCTTAAAGAGAGCTACCCCAGGCATATAGGTTTATCTAGTTCAGGGAGACTGCAGAGGTCAAGGGGGGGGGGTTCAAAGACTCCCCACTTACAACTCCGCACATCTCTGCCATACCTTGTGCCATCTAGGGGGTTTATGCATATAGCCTCAAGCATGCATCATCACACCAAGTGATCCGGTTTAAATGCAGTCAGAAATATTCATTCTCCAATTATTGTGGGTTTATACAAAGCTCTGTAGCACTGGTTGATTGGGGCCATCCACCCCATATACTTTTTTCCGGAGGAATAAATAGTCAAGAGTGTGGCAAATGCAAAGTAATAGAAAGAAGTTCAGAATCAAGCATTTGGATAAGAAACCCCCCACATGCAGAATACATGATCGGGGCTACAACGCTGTCAATCATGACGGAAGGGGGACCTGTTTCATTATTATTATCATTACTTACAATACTCTCTCATATTCTGCAACTCTGTACAATGGGTTATGAAATAAATTAGGATAAAAGGCAATGTGGAGGCGTAAGTTACCACATTTGTACCCTTTTATGTCAATGGTAGTTTATGTAATAAAAGCAAATTCTTGTTAATTTTCCCCAAAACGGTATATATTTTACTTTATTTTTGAAAGTGATCGCAAGTAATTTCTTTAATTTATATACTGTCATTTCTAAAGTGAAATTTATCTCAAGTGCACGAAAGCCGCAATTTACTAAATTGCTAATCTTTAGCACATACTATATTTAAGTAATAATCCCTGAAGAACAGGGCATTACCAGCCAATAATGCCCTGGCTGGAAGAGTTTAACCCAGCCAGGGCATTATTGGCCAGTAATTCTCTGTTCTGGGGGGGTTGTTACTATTATAGGTTAAATGTAGGCTTATTATTATTTTATTTTCAATTTTCATAAAAAAGATAGACATTTTTGTAGTCATACAGTATTCATTTTTATCAGTATGATCATCTAGATTCTTATGCTTTTACTGCACGTGTTTATTAAAATGAAATTGTACATACTGTACACACAGCCCTCCTCTATATACACACACACACTGTGCAGCCCCCCCGCTTAACACCCACAAAACACACTCTGCATCCCTCCTCCACCCTCTACACCAACAAAATACACACTCTGTAACCCCCCTCTACACCCACAAAACACACACCAACAAAACAGACTTCCGCCCCCCTCTGAACCCACAACACACACCAGCAGCCCCACTCTACACCCACAAAACACACATTGCATACACACAAACACACACACCCCAACAAAACAGACTGCTGGCCACCTCTACAGCCACAACACACACCAGCAGCCCCCCTCTACACTCACAAACACACACTGCAGACCCTCTGTAAAACCACACACTGCAGACACACACAAACACCAACAAAACACACTCTGCAGCTAGGGTTGCCAGGTGTCTTATCCAAAAATACTGGTCACAATAGTGAAAGGTACGAAGCGCTCGAGAAAAGTCGGTGGGCTGAGGTCTGTGGAGAGTGTGCCCTCTCCAGAATTTGTTTTTAACCAAATAGAATTATGAAATGGCTCAAATTGGTGCATACTTCGATTGAAATTTAGAAAAAAATGACATATATAAATAATATACCTGCACTCATATAGGCCAATGGCGAGAAATACTGATCTAAAAACGCACTATACAGAGGCGACACACTTTATTTAAACACGGCTAGTTCCGCAAGCCGGGAGATTTCCCGGCTTTCTAGCCAAATCCCCTCGGCGTGCCGCGCGTCACCGATGCGCGGTCACGCTTCATCGGCTGCCTGCGCCCTCTGCGTGCATGCCCAGGGCTCCCCGAGGGAGCCCTGGTGTGCCGCGATGTAGGGGACGGCGGTGGGGGGTTCCGGGGGACCCGGCGGACCCGGAGAGGGGAAGGGGAAGCCCCGATCGGAGGACTGCTCCTCCGAGGCTTCGGCGCGCGCACGGGACACCCCGGCGCGCGCCCGGTTACTGTCGCGGCCGAGATAAATGTTTAAATAAACTCGGCCGCGACAGTAAATAAAATTGAAACAACTATTTCCAATGTTATTTTTAATGTTTTAAATTTAATATTAAGTAAAACTTTACACAAACAGTAGCAGCAACTGTCTGACTACTATAACGCCAATTGCAGGCTACATCTTACCTCATCGTCATCACCATCATCATCTCATGTCCCATTCCCATCATCATCATCATCATCATCTCATCTCCCCCTCAACATCATCATCATCATTTCCCACTCCCATCATCATCTCATCTCCCCCCATCATCATCATAATAGTCCCCCCCTCATCATCTCATTCCCCCCCCCATTATCAACTCATCTTCCCCCCCATCATCATCATCCCAAAGGAGAAGGAGTGTCTCAGTGAGGAACGACACTGACTGGCCCTGAGTTTGAAGCAGGGAACCCGGCTCCTTGTGACCTTGGGCAAGTCGCTTTATCTCCAAGTGCCTCAGGCACCAACAAACATAGAATGTAAACTCTACAGAGCAGGGACTGTGTCTGCAAATTATCTCTGTAAAGTGCTATGTAAAACTAGCAGCACTATTAATTATAACCCTCGCTGACAAACACTGATTTAGACCAAGAAAACACACACAGCAGACACACAAACCTTTCTCCTCACTCTCCTGTGCGGAGCTCTCTGCAGGCAGGGTGAGGTGGAGTCAGTGCCTCCTGTCCAATCACATTCCCCTATCTGAGAGCTACTATCACTGTGTGTATGAGAACTCAAACCTGATTGGCTAAAAGACTTGGCAGGGTACCAAAAATTCCATGTCATTACTGAATGGATAAGAGAGCAGAGATTTCAATACTGCCTGGAATTGTAACAGCTTTAGCTTATAATAAGACTTAATTCAGTGACGTACCTTTAATAAACAATGTGTGTATTATCATTTTTTAACAATTTTTTAAGACATTATTGTGAAGGTAACATCTAAAGTCATTCGCTGAAGACATGTATTTAATTTTAATTACTACTGAGAGCAGAATATTTGTGAACTTGTTTTTAGTTTTTACAAATGTCCTTTCTTTATATTGCAGTCTGTCCAAGGAACTGGTTTGGCCTTCATTGCTTTTACTGAAGCTATGACACATTTCCCTGCTTCTCCTTTTTGGTCAGTGATGTTTTTCCTCATGCTAGTAAATTTGGGCCTCGGTAGTATGTTTGGAACGATTGAAGGAATTACTACGCCCATTGTTGATACATTTAAAGTGCGGAAAGAACCTCTTACTGGTAAGTCCGTCAGCATTATGGCCAACATTTACTAAGCTGTGCTATGTCCTATAATGCTGTCCTTCTGGCACCAAAAGACACCACGGGCAATGTTATTCCATAGGACACCTTCTGGTGACTGAAGACATCCTTTGACCAATTCACTTGACACATAAGGTGTATTTCAGCTCCAGAATGTGTCTTATAGAATAGCACTGCTTAGCTAATATATGGCCCATTGAAATTAATAATCTTTAAGGTGTCTTATAGAAAATATGACCCTATACGCATTGCAACAACTCAACTTCATAAAGCTGCACATCAAGAATTCAAATGTTTGTTACATTTTTGTTTTCATTGAATATATATTTCTTAATGTTTATTAATAAAAAGGTCATCATACTGTATATGTTCCACAATATGGTCAGAAATTGGTGGACATCCTTATCAGATTTAGTTTAATGAAAGAAAGGGGGTTACAAATTTTTGCTTTAAGTTTATTTATTGCAATTTAGCATTTCAATTCTTCACTGTTTACAAGTGAAAGACCACACTGTAAACATATCTTCAAAGAACCAGGTATGTTATAATGAATTATTTTCCTAAATTGAGATGATACAATGTTATCTTATTGACCGTACAGTATAATGGACAAAACAACATACAGTATGCTAAATAAAAATGTTGGCCAGTATTAACTTTTATATTTTTTAAAACATCTGTTAGAATCTGACAAAGATATAGGGCCATATTTACAAAGCATTCTTCAGCTCCCCTGCTGCATGACACCTTAGAGCCATTGACTTCGATGGATTGTAATGTTGATTCTGGCGCCGGAAGGTGTCTTACGGTACAAGGTTGCTTAGTAAATATGGCCAAATATCTTTGTTATCTTCCTGATGTTTTTTTTAAAAAATGCAATCTTTTTGGTTTGTCGTAACGTTTTACTAATGTTTTAGCAACGGACCTCAGTGGCCCTATAGGTTTTTATTTTAAAAAGAATAAAAAAAGCAGTGCCCCAAATGTTATTTTTTTAACGTCATTTGAAGGTGGTAACCTTGACAGATCTCTTTAAAGGGGAGCTTCCAGGTTCTGTATGCTTGGAAAGTATACGTGATATATCTGTGGAACTTAGGGGCTCCAGGAGGAAAGATAGAGGGTGATTGTTCTCCAGGAGAACCCTTAGGCCGGTATTCACTATGTGCCGATGACTTGAATGACAGTTAACGCCAGATCAGGATGCAATACCCTGTATTGGTGCCTGGTGAATCTCCCCCTAAGTTTGAAAAGTATTATAGGGCCAGATTAACTAAACGGTGCTATGTCATAAAACCTCCTTCTGAGGCTGGACACCTTATGGCCTACTTGCTCATGCTTACATCAGCTCATGTGCATGCAATACTATTGTTAGAATAGTGAAATGATGTGTACTTTCAATTATGTTTGCATTATACATTTTTGTGATATGTATTCCAAATACACTGAGGTATTCACTAAAGGGAATTAGGGCGTGCGTATCTATTGTTTATTGCAAATGTGGCAGCATTTACTGATGGAGCTAGAGTACTATCTTCTTTATCCGGCTTGCTTTTATAGGGAAGTGCTGCCTTTGTAATTGAGTTTTTAAATAATTTATTTCTGTATTTTATCACAAAATGTTTGGACTGTAAGAACTTGATTCTATTGGGATACTGCAAAAGTAGAAATATTAAATGTGCATTGAGGTTTAAAAATAGCATTAGAGTTGTCAAAAAGAAAACTCTCCATTGTTTTCAAATACTGTAAATTTTCTTCTTGGATAAATCTGGTGCTGATTTTACACTGCTTATTGCAACAGATTTACAGCCAGGAGACTGTTAATAACCCCACCTAGATGCATTCAAAAATATATGATTTCTTATCTATGTATACACATATTAATATGCATATATGCTGTTATAATTGTTTATGTTTAATATTTTTTATGTCTTCTCATGTTTTTCCAGTTGGATGTTGCCTTATTGCATTCTGCATCGGCCTACTCTTTGTACAGCGGTCAGGAAATTACTATGTTACTATGTTTGATGACTATTCCGCTACATTGCCCCTTCTCATTGTGGTCATTTTAGAGAATGTTACCATTGCCTGGGTTTATGGCATAGACAAGTAAGTATTGTAAGGAATATTGTATATGATATGCTTTCCAAACCCCACCACCCATGAGGCATTGGTGGAATGAGATCATTTAACGTCAGCCTACTAGCAACTGTTACCATACTCTGCTTTCATATGGCTTAAACTTCATGGGGCTATACTGACATACCATGCAGAATATTATTTTGGCCTTGTGAGTGAATTAAATACTTTGTATCTACAGTATATAATAGATTACCTACTAATTTATTTTTAGATTCATGGATGATTTAAAGGACATGCTTGGATTTACACCATACAAATACTATTACTACATGTGGAAATACATCTCTCCTATCGTGTTAACGGTCTTACTTATAGCAAGTATTGTCCAGATGGGATTCAGTCCACCTGGTTACTATGCATGGATTGCAGAAAAGGTGAGTAATGTTGCAAATGTAGATTTTTTTTTAAAAATGCATCTTTTTATGGCGTTAATATTAGGAAGCTTATATTTGAGTATATAACAAAAAATATATTATATTATGTTCCTCGAACATCCTTCCTCTTATGCCAGCCTCCCTTTGACACAAAGAAATTGGATATTTTCTCTGGTATCTTTCGATATTTTGTCTAATGGAATGTTATTATAAATTAGATTTCAGATCTGTAAAAGCCTTTACTTTAGATCACTTCCGTATGTACAAAAATAATGTAGGGTTATAAAGATAAAACATGATGCACATTTGCATAAGAAATATGATATTATTTCATGATAATTCATCACCCATTATTGGAATGATTTAAAGCAGAAAACTATTCTAAGCACCATAACAAATAAACTTATCCTTTCATTTCACTACTACAAAGTCCTTTTGCTGTAGTTTTTAGCAATCCCACCAATGCTAAATTATGTGTTTAATTCTGTAGGCATCAGTTACTGAAAATGTTACCTCCCAGGGAGAATAAAATTGCTGCTACTTGCAAACATTAAGACAGAGGTTGTTGTAGCAACAGCTAATACTAGCAAAATACAGTAATGAACATGTGAAAACTCAGCAAAAAATCATGCTTTTGAAAAAATGAAAAGTAAGAAATTATTTATTTTGTCTTTGTTGATTTCTGCTTTAAAGAGCATCATAAACCAAATGTTTACATCTCGCAGTATTTGTTGTGTTTATTTAATTACATTTAACACTATACTGAACATCTTTGATAAAAATGTGTACAATTAAAAATAGTGTAACAGTAAAAATAAAGTTTATACAGGCACTCCAGTGTGTGCAACTGTTTAAAAATAAAAAGAAGTCAAAATGAACTCCCTGTAGCTTGGTGAAATTACATTGCATTTCAGTCTGCAGTTACAGTTGACAGTATGTTAATTCTAAGATATGTCACTTTGTGATCTTTTTTACTTTTGATTCCTTTAGGCCAGTGAAGAACGTCTTAGTTATCCACCTTGGGGGCAAGCTATCTGCATAGCACTAATGGTACTTGCAGTATTGCCTGTACCATTAGTTTTCATTGTTCGTTTCTGCAACCTCATTGATGATAGCTCTGGCAGTCTGGCATCCGTGACCTATAAGAGAGGACGTATTATCAAAGAAATATCGAATCCAGAAGAAGATGATGCCAGTCTAATTCATGAGAAGATTGAAAGTGAAATGCCATCTCCAAACATCGGGAATAACATTTACCGAAAGCAGAGTGGATCACCATCTCTAAAAGTGGATACTGCTCCCAATGGACGTTATGGCATTGGGTACCTAATGGCAGATATGCCAGACATGCCTGAATCAGACTTGTAGCTAAGATAACAAAAACATAACTATTTTGTATATGGCACTCTACATTATCTCTTCCTAAATGAAGAGGTTGGCTTTAATCCTTCAAAACAATGACAGTTGTTTTTATGTTATCAAGACTGAGAACACATCATGTTTGACAGAGAGGTATATTGTGAGTTCATCTTCTGGTTTCTTGGCAGTAGCTCTGAGACTCTTGTATTCTGGATATGGCTTTTGCCACTAGCACTTTCTAGGACATTAAGTACTGTATGTGTCTTACCTCTCTGTGCCTAATTTTGTCCTAACATATGATGGTAAATAATTCAGAGACATTTCTCTTGTTATATAAATATTCTAACAAATACATTATTTTTTAATGATTTGAAACAATATAAATACAATTACCCACTAAGTTACTTACTGGTGGTTTACGATAAATCAATGTAATACAGTGAAAATTAAATAAGTGACATGATGTCTATATCATACTGTACCATACTGTATATTCAGTTTAAGCCATAGGAGTTTTATTTGTTTCTCGGTTAATGCAGCATTAGGTGTTATCAGATGGATGTCATCTTAAAAAGTTGATTGAAGATAATCTCTATTTCTTCTATAATATGACGCACAGAACCTTCATCTAATTGGTAGAATATCACCCAATAACACAAAATGTACATCTTCTTAGTCAATTTTTATACAAAATGATGATTGTATAGAAGCCTAAAGGTGTGTTATTTTTATGGGGAAAAAAGACAATAGAAATATGTACACAGAAGGTGAAATTCACCAAGAAAATATTGCTTTGATATTATTTGTGTAAACTGCCTATATCTTATCATATTGATCGGATGCATACAGAACCCAGTAATTCCCTAATGTTGTAATAATAATAATGATGTGTTTTTCAGGCACTATTGTATTTAGTAGGATCTTTTCCGAACAAGATGATAGGGATCTAACTGAGCCACACTTGATTCAACAACAACAAATGTTACTATTTAGAAACACACTACAGTCTTGTAAAATACCGTTGTAGTTTTAGACTTGACTTTTAGTTAACTTTCTGATGATGATGGTTATTGAGGCCCAAATAGCCCTGATTAATAGACTTCTGATGATGATGGTTATTGAGGCCCAAATAGCCCTGATTAATAGACATTAGTTTACTAACCTAATACAGTAGTAAGTATGTGGCAGGGTCACTAAATGGTCAAATATCAACCTGTAACCTTTAACCATTTATGAGCTTATGCTCATCTGGCAGATGATCAAAAAAGGTCAATGTTCTTTGTGACTCTAGAGTTACTTTAGTGTATTTGGAAAGCAGATTTAATTTCTGTAATACAGTATTATTGTGCACATAATTTGCTAGATTTGAATAAATCCCAAGATTATACCATCACATTTCAGTGCACTATTTAATTAATTTTGCACAAATAACTTTTTAAAGAATGTACTATTGCTAGGAGCACGTGATTATTATTATTGTTAATTTGTAATGCGAGTTATGTAAATTACATAAAAAAATTATATACCAAATAATGAAAAACAAATACAAACAGATACAAAAGGTAATGAGGGCCCTACTTGTGAGATCTTACACTCTAGAAGGAATAAAGGGCAATGTTGAAACAGATGGTAAAGTTGCTGCACATTGCGGGATGCAGCATGCCTCAGGGTAGAGTGTGGTCCAGACGCACAGCTGATCCCATGGTTTGGGGCTATAGATGTTAGGGGGTGTTAGTATGGAGTTTGGTCCAGCCAAACAGCTGGTCCCAATAGGGTTGATGGATGCTAGGTAGGCTTCCTTGAAAAGGTGAGATTTCAGGGAGTTTTTAAATGTCTAAAATCTGGGGTAGAGTCTGGTGGTGTGGTAGAGAATTCCAGGGAGAGATTGGCAGCACGGGAGAAGTCTTGTAGTCAGGAGTGAGAGGAGGTAATAAGACAGGAGGAAAGCAGATGTAATGGGCAGAACATAGGGGCATTTAGGGATATATTTGGGGATGCGTGCTGAGATGTAAGGATGGGCAGTATTGTAGAGAGCTTTGTAAATCAGAAATAGAGTTACAAGGGATAACAAGATTGTTAAAATTGTATGGTTTATTTGACCAAATTATCCACTGCACTTTTGGAGGATGTGGAGTGTATTGCATTTCAATCTGTTTGCATTGTATATGGACTTTCCGGCACACATTTCCCCAGAAAACTTATTAATGTACACAACACATTTTGACCCAATCACACTAAACTCTGTAAGATCAGGGCAAATAAAGTTAGGTCTTGATTTACTCCCAGCAATAGAATCTAATAGGGCTTTCGAAAGAGAGGAGAGGGTAATTATACTTATTCTGTAATACCTAACCCTGGTTTTACACCCAGCCACACACTGAAATAAGACTTTTGCTAATTCTTCGGCTATTTTTTTGGTCTGGATGGGAATAAAGTCAGGTTTAGTCATGACTGAACATACCGTTATTTCTTGGAGGAAACATTAATAGAGCTTTTTAGCAATTCATTTGCATATAATTTGCATGTCATTTTCTTTAGCGTCCATTTTAGTTATAATTTATATATATATATATATATATATATATATATATATATATTTATATACAATTTATAATGCTAGGCTTTTAACATGATGTTAACATAATTTAACGTTACTTTCTTTATTGAGTACAGCTTTACTATTAATGTTACCGTAACTTATCAAATTAGCCCTACAGAATATACTGATGTAGCTAGACTAACTGTCCGTGGAGTCACAGCATAAAAAGCAAAGCCGCACGCCTGCAGGGGCTCTGTTTTTCCGAATGTAACCCCACCCACCCATAGAGACATTTCCCACTGCTGGGAAATGTCCTTGTGGAGATTTCCCAGCAGTGCTTCCCCCGGCAGGGAGAACAGTTAATCAGGATACATCTGTATGTACAGATGTAGCAGGCGTTATTGCACCCATTAACAAAGAATAACGCATGAAACAACATGTTAACACGCATGTATTAAGGAGATAATACATGCAGTACTATTATTTTGATTGATACACAAGTTAACACGGCATTAATCGTTAACGCAACGCCTCACATAACTGCGTGCAATAACATCTGCTACATCTGTACTTTAAGCATTATCCCAACAAAAGATATTGAATTAAATTAAATGAATCCCGCCCATAACCAAACACAGATGCAAGAATGTGTGGTTTGATATATTTAATGCAGATATTAATTTTAAATCCAGTGTCACTATGATATATCGACATACATTTCTTGTATTTTTTGGAGTGATCTTATGAACAAATTTAAAATGTCTTAGTTCGCCAATTAAGTACATTCTTTATATATTTCTATTCCCAGAGTTATTCCTTTCTCATCCTACAGTGGCCATGACCCACAGAAGGGCACTAAGCCTTAGCACTCTTTATGCACATTCATATTAATAGGGTAAAGGAGTGTTGACGCTTAGCCTCTTCTGGATCTGGGCCAATGAGTTAAATCTTTCTTCAAAATATTGTTATTTTACAATCTCCTAAATATGTTTCATTTTCTATGTGTGCAATTGTACTTGGCTGTACTGTACAATATATAATGTTAATAGGCTTTACTTATTTTATTAGCACTGATAATTATTTTGGTTTTTATCTGCGTAAAAGAAATGAACGTGCTAATTTTTTTTTTTTACAGTATGTATTAGCGTATAGATAATTAGTAGCTAGAACAAAAGGATAGCACTTAAAAGGTGTGGGGTGCACATATGTTTTTTTTTTTTGCTATGGATGTATAACATAAAGCTGTATATTTTGTGTAAAGTATATGCTCTTTAGCTGCAAGGTGATGTGGTCTGATCAAATCAGATCATGTCCTGTTGAAAATGAAAAAAATATTGCCGATTTTGTATTTTTCTCTGTCGCGTGCCTAACAAACTTGTTGATTCATATTTATTGTGGTTACATCGTGTACAACATGTATATTTATACAGTCTACTGGTACTGTAAATATGTATATTAGTATGCCCAGCTTCAAATATTCAAAGATAAGTGACATGTTTTCAACTAGATGCCTAAATGATTTTCCTTTCTTTGCTTCTCTTTTATCCAAAGAGACATCCTATTTTTTAGTTATTGTGAAGACCTATACAGTAAAACGTATAAATAAAAAGATCAATAAACTATATTTGTATGTTTTGTTTATTTTTCTCTCAGACATATCTGTGGCTCATGTTTTCACTCTCACCCATGCAGTCAATAACCCTTTCATTGAGAGTATGTTCCTGGATCAGCTTCAGTAATCTTAATTTGTATTATACAGTAAATCACATTAAGTTAATGCATAAATCCTAAATTTCACACATTATATATAATATATGCAACTGTGACATGTAGGAAGGGAAGCGTGGTCCCCGAAATGTTGTGTCACTTCCTGTTTCAGCACCCTCGGTGGAAGGGTAATAAATATATGCTGAACTAAGCAACAAGTGGGGTGGTGAATTCATCTGGTTGTGGCTGCCATTATATATGTCTTGTACGCATATATAATGGCACATGTACAGTACGTGCGTATGTATTTGCAGTTTGTTTTAATGTCTAATATACATCTGTTTCATTCTCTTCTACAGCATATACACTTAATCATGATCTGGAAAGCAAATATTTTGGTAATGTTAAATGTACAAAATATTATGTTAGATTGGAAATTAACGACAGCAAGTCGTACGCACCACTTATACATTTCCAATTCAATGCTATTCTGAACAATTTAGCAATGTCTCACTTGTTGAGATGTTTACGAACAATGAGCCTGGGCTTGTATGATACTGGGTACAATTGTTATTTAAAAAATAAGATTTATTTTTTTTGCCTTATCACATACGGTAGTATACTGAAATCCTTGGGGCGGTTTGAAGACTTTTACTTTTTAGTGTGCTGTTAACTGGGATGTTTGTAGATTCCACTACAGACTTCCTTATTGTTTCTATAATGGTATCCTTAATGGCTTAATAGGCAGACGATATTTCATTTATAGAGGCACTCTCGCTCTCTAGTGAATTAGAGAATGGGCCAAATGTTTTTTTCCAGTGATATCTTATAGTATATACTGTATGGGCCACATTGTTATATTTGAAAAAACAAAAATTACAGATTGAACAGGATACCTTTACAGTACTCTGAAATGTAGTAACGTGGTGTATTTCTTAAATCCAATGTGTACTGTAGCTGAAGAGCTGTAATGGTTTGTGATTGAGCAGTGGCTAGCTTCAACATCTGAGTTGTATATGAAGCAATAATATCTCCATGATGAAAGAATAAGTGACCATATAGAATACACACAAGAAAAGGTTTTTTTGACATCCTTTTTCACAATATGAGACCCCTTAGGGATTATCTGATAAAAGTGGTGTCACTAATTGGTTGTAAAATGCTAAAGTGAAGATAATTACGTATCTCTTTAATCAAGGATTAGGGAGACCCACCCCCCGGGAGATTGGATTTAAAGCATATACTGTAACATGGTCTAGTGTTTAATTAGCATGTTTATTTGACTGCATCAATTTGTCAAGGTGCTTTGCTCCATTTTTTGCTGCAAATTGTTCTACTTGCACCATGAGCATTGTGGGGAGTCGAGTTAGGGGTGGAGAGAGTCAGTGCAATATTACAATGAGATGTATCAAAGATTGTACAGCTTTCCCCTCTGTGTCAAAGAAATCTGCCAGATTTAAAATGGTATTAATCGCTGCACATAAGATCTGCTCCAAATGTAAGATTAGCAAGATTCATACATACTGTATGACACTGGTGCAACCTCACAGATGCAAATATTTTCTTTGTTTTGTGGTTGTTGGAAGTAGTCCGGTCCCATTGACAGTCAATCTATATTTATTTATTCATTTTTTTTATTTATAAAAATGTTTTACGGGGAAGTAATACATTGAGAGTTACCTCTCATTTTCAAGTATGTCCTGGGCATAGAGTTATAAAAAATACATGGTATAAAACCTCATTAAAAAAACTTGACTGTTTCTTGTGTTTACTTCACCCCTCTAGAGCACATATAATAATGTGGGGGGAGTTGTTGTGCAGTACACTACATTAAGAAGGGTTTATTTTTGTATATTCATTGGTACAGTCTCATTGATTTACATTGTGAATCTGGTGTCATGAGGCATACTGTACAATTAATGCTCATGTCTGTTTACGGTCTAGAAAAGCCTACGAATACAGTATGAAAACACAATGTTAGAATAATCACACAAATTTACTATAAGAACCTAGAAATCTGTAGTGTAAATACTGTATGATATTTCAGTTCACACTAACTTTGGGAAACTGTTAATCTGTAATAAGTTTAATAAAGTAAACGCCACCTCAGACCACATGAAAAGGAGAGAAAATAATGCACAGTGCAGAACAATTTGATACAGCGCATTGTAATCTTTACATCATGTAACTCCTGATTTTGACACCCCCAAATAACAAGCCAATACAGATGGTGCAAAAACTGAAACAAATTCCTACATACAGTACATTGATGCTAAGAGGTGCAACTCAAAAATAAACACAATTTGCCCCACTTTTGTATCAAAGTTGACTTGACACATAAACCCCATTACTGTATGTGTAAATAGCAACATCATATCAGAAAAAACTGCCTGAATGCTTAGCTCTCAGACAGAAAATATTCAAATGAGAGTGTGCAAATCTCTTGTAGTTCACTTAATAAAAACATCTTCCGCAATAGTTAAGATTTTCGCGTTAACAGTTCCACAAATTTTATACATTTGTGGCGTTTGCAGTTTTACCCGTTAGCGATTGTTCATGATGTGGAGAGTGATTCTTAAGGTCCTATGAGAATGAGAGGAGTGTAGTAGCACATTCGCTCTTTTTGTCGTAGGGATTCATGAATGTAGATGTTTTTTGCCAAAGTTTTTGACGCTGGGAAATATTGGACTTTTGGCACTTATAAAAATGTAGAAATATTGACCAATATTCACTGGCCATTAACATACTGTAGAGTTATTTGAGTTTCAAATATACCTTTTTATATTTTGGTTCTGAAACATGTGATTGCTGAATACTGATAGGATGTACTGAGTAGGTTTGACCAGTACTAGTTGTGCTATATTTATTCATGCTACTTGTCTGGGAGACTGTGTTTATGATGATGCAGATCGGTGCCAAGATATTGTTTTCAAACTACTAAGAGGCAGATACACAAAGCTTTGTTAGCCTATTTAGCCTAATGTAACCTAAATTAATGTTAGGTTAATTTTCATGCCTATGCACTAAAGGAAATAACGTTAACCCAGTGCTACTCCTTAAGTAACATATGGTTATTTTTTTTTACAGCTGTTAGTGCTAATGATATGTAAAAGAGGTATTCCACCGAACATCTAATATCCACTAAAGGCCATTCAGGTATTTAATCTGACAATATTTACGTCATGTCTAAAGATAGCATTAGTTCACCATAGACACTGTTTTTGTCTTGGGAGGGGGAGAGCTATTTTAGTAGAGTTTAAAGCACTATACAGTATATCCTCCCACGTCCCTCCAAATAACAGATGGAGAAACACCTGTGTTCAAAAAGGAGCACACCTTAGATACCTGGAAGATATACTAATGAAATATTCAAAGTATATTTACATGGCTCACACCTAAAAGATTTCTATAAGACCTACACTGACCAGCCTAACACCCCTTGTGATAAAGGGGGGTACTAGTGTCAGTCCCAACATGATCCCTCTGCTATTCAGGGTAGTAGCTCTAGCATTGAACTAGAGTATCTCAGATTTTTTTATTCTTGATAGCCCCCCTGTCAGAGCATACTTTAGAGATCTACTGCTCACACCTGGAAGAGATTGTCTTTTAATGGAAGCCAGGAGAGTGTCCACAAGTACGATTAGCTACAGGTGTGAGCAGTAGAGCTCTAAAGTATGATGTGAGAGTGGAGCTATCCAGCATCTAAGATAGTTCACTGCTAGACCTGCTCTCTACACTCCGTTCCACTCCTCTTCCTATTTAGGTAACATCACGTTATTTGCCCTGATTTAACAGAGCTTTCTGGATCTGCCCCTAAATGGGATACTGCTTGTTTGAAAGTATTCAAAGGCTGATGAACCATTACTTTACTTCCAACAAGTTGTTTTCAATATCCCACCAATTTAGTTGTTGCCTTCTTGTTCTCAACTTAAATTGAGGAACTGGACATTTGAAGACTGGATTTTCTAACTTCTCACAGTCTGCTAATAACACAGAATATAACACAGAACATGTATAAAATGGAGAATAAACTCCAAAAACCGGTGCTCCAAAATGACAAGCAAAGGCACTGCAACAATGAAATATATTTGTATCAGTCCTGCCACAGATCAAATCCACTTAATAATTAGCATATAAGGAGGGCTCACTGTGTGCAATATGATATCAGCCTCAGGAAGGGGGCTAAGACGTGGTAAGGAGCCAGGGTCAAAGCAAAAGACCCGTAAATACTTAGTACTCCGCCACTAATCCTGGCATTCTAAGCACATCCCGTAAGCCCCTGAAGGCGCAGTTCTCACAGACTTGACACGTCGATGCCGCCCATCAAACGCTGTGTTCCAAAGACTTGATCCAGGTGCAGTGTTGGCGTGCTCCAGCCTCAGGAAGTCAGGTAGAAAAAGGTAGGTATGGCAGTTCACAGCCGTCCGTGTGGGTAAATCAAAGTGCAATCAAAAAGTAAAAATTAACTTTATTGTGCCCTAGACATAAACAAAATGCCACAAGAAAACTCTTACGCGTTTTCGTCCTGTAACTAGGACTTTGACAAAGTCCTAGTTACAAGACGAAATGCGTCAGAGTTTTCTTGGGGCATTTTGTTTATGTCTAGTGCACAATAAAGTAAATTTTTAATTTTTGATTGCGCTTTGATTTATCCACACGGAGGGCTGTGAACCGCCATACCTACCTTTTTTCTACCTAACACAGAACATGGCAGTCGACAGCTTTCTCAGGGCCCAGGAGTAGAGTCTCCACCAGGGCCTTGGGGTGTTGAGTGGGGGGGATGTGTCTGCTCTCCCCCTGTAGGCAGCTCTGTGAGTGCACCACTCTCTCCCACACTCCCCCGCTATTCTTTCCTCACACATTCCCTCCTCTCTCACTCTTCCCCCTCCATTCTCTCTCACTCTCCCCTTCTCTTTATCACTCTCCCCCTTTCTCACTGTCCCCACTCTCTCACTTTCACCCCTCTCCTTCATCCCCCTCTTACACTCCCCCCACTCTCTCAATCACACCCCCCCTTTTTCACTCATACTCCCTTTCACTCATGCTTCTCACAATCTCACCCCCCCCCCCCACTTGCTCTTTCCCCCTCCTCTCTTTTCCTCCTCCCGCCCAAGCCCTAACTGTAAAGCGGGTGTGCAGGCTCTTTCCAGCCCTTCCCATCTTTTGTGAGGATCTAATTTCTGGGTTCTGACCATCAGGGCAGGGCCTTATGCTGGGCTCAGGACAAGTGTACCTGCACTCCCCCCTGTCGGCGGGTCTGAAACAGAATATTACTGAGTTTATATGCAATTCAATGGCAGTAATAAATCAGAATATAACAACATATGCCACAATAACGTGCCACTGAGTGGAATAATCTTTGCTACAGTAAATCTGTTTGTAATCCCTTGTATCTAGTCTCAGAGGAAAAGGCAGGAGGGTAGCCATAGTATTTTCTCATGGTATTTAAAATAGGATGGTATTTAATATGATGTGTCTTCTGAAGTAAGGTGTAAAAACACATTGACTTTGAAGACCTCAAAATAATTAAATTGATGTTTAGCCATGCTTTGCTCAATATACCACAATATATGAATAACACAAGAAACATATGTTTGGCAGTGAAACAATTATGCTCCGTTACAGTGTATTTTAAGGTCAGGCTATTGTATTTATCATATAGGGAGAATGACCTAATATGGATTTGTTGTGGTTTTCTGCTTGTCACTCTGTATAATGAGTATAGTAGTTTCCCACTAGATGGTGCTAAAGTGTTTTATAAAAGCTTTTATTTAAAAATATGTCATTTTTTTTTCATAGCAAAACACAATTAAGTATTTATTTTACTACCAAGATAAAAAACGAGCTTTTAAATAGATGATATATTATAGTTTGTACTTACAGAATCTTTTAAAATCAGGCTTTACAGATTTAAACCATCTTTCTAAGGTGGAACATCCCATACTGTACTACAACAAGCAACACTGAATTAAATCGAATCTGTCCCAGAACTCTAATTCTAGCATTTTGACAATGTGTCCAATAAAACATGATACCTGTACATACATTGCTGACTTAGTTATAAGGCTCTCTTGGCCACTTTCCTGCCTGATGTAATTTACCAGATACAATTCTGGTAATGTTCTCTCTATGTTTAGAATACTTTTGCATCTATCTCAGACAGTTTTGAATTCCTTTCCTATATTAATCTTCCACTTTCTCTCCTAGGAGGGTGTTCTAGGAATCCACTACTATTTTCGGTGAATGGGTATTTCCTCACATAGCTGTGTCCGTTCTGTTACTTCATTAGTCATGATCAGAATTGTGAATCTCAGATGTAGGCACACAGAGACACTGCAGAAAATGGGACGTGCTATTGCTACCATAGCATTGTACCTGACAAACAGGCTTTCATCAGATTCATCCCACAAACTACTGCACAGGTTCTCAAAGTTGGCAAATATCCTATAAAGTGGTGGTAGTAAAATTAAAAAAGAACACTTCATAAAATCTGGAAATCCAATTATCCGCACACAAAATAATAAAATACAATGATGTCATGAAGATAATGTGTTAGAATCTGAAAGTGTGTCAGAAAGAATAATAAAAAGTCAGAAACAAGTCCAATAGTGTTAGTAGTAAGTGGTGCTCCTAGTCAAGGAGAAAATGTGATGGTGGTTGTCTCAGACGAGGAAGCCAACCCGCAGGGCTTTGGCAGGAATGGAGACTAACCACAGACCTTGAGTCCTGATAAGGATAGTGAAGTTGAGGTCACAGGTTGAGATCAAGGAAGTGCAAAGGAACTGGAACAAACGAGAACGAGCAGGAACAGACACCATGTTTGGACACTAGCTGGGAGTAAATGCTTGCTACTTAAAGAACACACATTCCCAGATAGCTCAAACTCCTACATCCACCACATCATGAATATAAATTTATGCCAAAATGAGTGCTACTGAGCGTGGCAAATGTATACGTACAACAGATGACACGGGTGCCCAATGCTACATCAAATTGACAAAACATATATGGTAATGGGTATAAAGTATAAATACTTGAATAATAATAGTAATAACTTGGTTATTTAGTTAAACCCTTTGGCCAAAGCGTCGTAAGCCTGCATACCAACGTCAAGGTAAACCAAATACTTAAAGCCCTGGGACAGGTGCAACCAATTACATCCTCCATACTTCGCCATCTTGGTAGAGGTGAAGAATCCTCAGATCTTGGCCATTTGGTTGAGACAATGTTAGTACAAGGATGAGCCAGTGCGGGTCCTTAAGGTACCCCCACTCCAGGAGCTAACTCCGGACGGTCCAATCCAGAACTGGGTGGGGAACCTAATGAACCTAATGCCCTGATCAAGGCAGGAGCATGAATATTCTTGCCCTTTACAAAGACCTCTTTGGTCTGAGCATTATAGACTGAGGAGAAATGCAATGATATACCCAGGAGAAGACAAAACGTTTTACAAAAATGTTAAATAAATTGGGCTCCCCTATCTGAGAAAATTACTATTGGGCTCCATGCAGCCCGAAGATTTCTTTGGTAAAGATAGCTACTCTGTGGAACTTTTATTGTATTGTATATCTTTATTTATATAGCACCAAAAGTGTACTCAGCGCTTCACAAAGTATACAGTACAGGGAATAATAATAATAAAATAAGTGCAGCAAAAATCAGACAATGGGAAAGGAAATAGTAAACACAAAAAACAAAACTGTGCGCTACTACCTAACTACCTATAAAGTTTAAATGTATAAATATATACAGTGCAGTGACTATACCATCAATTTAGTGATAAAAAATTTATAAAAAATTAAACCACAACTCCCACAGTGAGATAATTATACATTAAATAATAAGTGCCACATAACCGTGTTGGGGATAATGGCGTCTGCAGCTGTAAACGCAGGGGTGGCTCAGCACCCCACACACACTAAGAAAATGGAAACAAAAGAAAACAGCGCACAACGCCAAATAGTGAAGCAAATTCAACAATATATTATAGAATTAAAAAGGGGGTAATATATCTGCGTACATGAAAAAAGTTGGTAAAAGGCATGTAGTGTGTATCACACTGTTTACCACTCGGCAGCTGTTAGCTGTAGATTCAGGTGCTTGCTTCCCTCTGCTGCTGCAGCTCAGTTGATTCTGGGGCAGGACGTCAGTCTTTTCACTCCCAAGGGGATTTCCCTTCATGCAGCCAGGTTCAGCAGCTGGTACTGGGGCTCGGTGAAATCGCTCCTGCTTCCTGGCCGATATGAAGCTGCTCCTGTACCTCGGCAGGTGTATCCTCTGCACAGAGGTTAAAACGCAGCTTGCTGCTGTCTACACAGCAGTGGTGGATTCAATAGGGAAGTTTGAACAGTCTTACAAAGTCTCTTACAAGTGTCCAAAACAGCACACAGGATGAAATAAAAACAGGACAGGCCAACACATAGACAAAGGCCAATGTAAGCAGATATAAGGCAATAGAATGTTACATCCAACTAGTTTCGTAGAATTAACTACTTCTTCAGGGAATAATTAGGCCATTACCCAGAGGTCTTAAATACCTCACATAGATACCTTATTGGTCAACCAATTAGGGATAGACCAATCATCTATAATAGGTAATGGTCTGCGTGATAGGGAAGATGTGTAGTTTACTTTTAAAACAACAACTTTATTAACAAAAAAACAAAAACAAAACAATACCTATTTAATATAAACTTACATATAGACAAAACCTAGCATAAATAATTAAAAACATGCTGGAATAAAAGAAACACAATATTAGTCGACTTAAAATAGACACCATCATTACTTGCATAAAAAGATGTAACTAGAAAAAAGCGTAGGATAAAGAAAGGAAAACAGAGATACAGAGATAAATGATACATCCCCTAGGTACAGAGGGGTGGTGAGCTAAAGATTCAATAAAGTGCCCAAATATCCACATCCTCATTTAACCCCTTAGGGGACATAGTATCTAACTTATGTATCCAATATGTCTCTTTAGAAGACAATGTTTTAACTCTAAGATAAAACAAAAAAGTGTAAAAGCACCGAATGGGTTGTGGGTTTGAATATGGGCACTGGAGCAAAAATAAATAAAAAGCAAAAAACAAAAAACAAAAAAGGTCATGTGACATGAACCAGTCCGGTGCAAGTGAGTGTTTGCTAATAATGAAGGTAAATGCAGATGAAAGTAAAATAATCACAACCCGGTGATGGGTGCAGCTTCTGATAATAGGGAACCCCCCGTCCCTAGTATGACCGTAACAACAAAAAGAAAAAAGTAAGAAGCGCAGACAATGGGGGTTGTGATTAAACTAATATACTTTAATGAATGAACTTGTCCCAAGAAAACATCCTCTGGGACAACAATGTTGACAATGCATGAATGGTAATTAAAACAAAATATATGTAGTGCTGATTGAAAAGATATGCGGTAACACCTGATCACTCTACAGGGGATTGAGAACGGGAGTTGCCCGATGTAAAAGTCTTAGTCCTGTAGGTAGTGCACTGCCCGGGCAGGTATTAGTGAAGAGGGGTACCCCAGGGTTGAGACAATATTGGAAAAGCTCACCCTTCGAATACTGCAGATCCTTGACGGTCCTGTTTTCCCTCTGATCACGAAAAAACTGCTCCGGTGCACACAGCTTGAATGTGCTGCACCTCGCGATACCACGCAGCCCTCCGGGTGTCCAGGTCTGATGTCACTTCCGGCTGTGACGCACAGACCCTTCCCGGTAGTCTCTGGGCTCCGTCTCTCAGCGCTCCTTCTCCTGATGGTTGAGAATGACCATACAGACAGCGCAGCGAGTGGTATTGACCGCTCCTCTCAAACGCACTGATAGCAAGCAAACACTCTATTTGCTCCTCCTCCTACGCGTTTCACCAAAAGGCTTCGTCAGGGATAACGTCACACCATGCTCCTTCATAATTTATAGCTTAGTTAATTGCGATCATTTAATTGCCCAATTGAGGGCTCATTAATTTTGAACTTAAATTCATATAGGTACCACTATTGGTACAGAATGGTGCAAACAGTATATATGGCTGGTTCATGTCACAACAAAAAACACAAAAAGAACACACACAAAGTTTATACAAAATACTTAAAATCTTATAAATGCATATTAGTGTATTTAAAATAAGCATTTGGATTAAATTGATATTAAAATTGATATTTTGACGGTTAATAATACAATAAAATGAACTGAATACATTCCTTTAAAGAAAAGGCAGTTACTGTTAAACACTAAAATTCAGTGGTAAATAATGTTGGTTTCTCTTATAAAATGAATTTTCCATTATATATATTAAATTTGTTGTTGGTTTTTAGTTCTTAGTTGTATATATTAGCTGGATAGTTACAACACATTTAAAATTCAAAATAAATACCCAATTTGCTAAATAGACAGAGAAATAATACATAAGGTTTATTCCTACAAAGATTCTGAAACAGTTATATATATAGTCTATTATTCTTAAAAATACATAATTGGAGGTTTATACTATAAATTTTATCAAATAGAATGCTTACACACATAGATACAATAGATTAATACATAGTCTTGATGACAACATTTTTTTAAAAATATATTATTTTTAAAAAATATATATGTTTAAAATAAGATTTATAAAAAAAAAAAAAAAAAAATATAAAGGTGATGTCAACTCTTTTAATTTTCACCCTTTATTTTTATTTTTATTCTTATTATTAATATATTATTATTATTATTATTATTTTTATTTTTAATCTTATTTTTAATCTTTAAACTTTAAACTTTCTTGTCATTTTTGGGCTTTGGGGACAGACATCAAACTAGTGGAAAGCTAAAAGATCCAGTTCTTCGTTCAGACCTACTGGACTCATAGTTTGTAATTTAAATATCCAGTAGGTCTCCTGTTTCCTAAGTTTTAGGAGTCTGTCACCTCTTAGAGTTGTATGGCTGATGTGTTCAATGCCCACAATTGATAAACCTCCTACATCTTTGTTGTGGACTGTTAAAAAATGGCGAGAAACCCCATGTCCCAGAAAACCCCTTAAAATGTTCCTCCTATGCTCAGTGAAACGTTCCTTTAGGCTTCTCTTTGTCCGACCTATATAGTAAAGACCGCAGGGACAACTCAGCAGATAGACAACATATGTTGTATTACAGTTAATAAACTGTTTTATTTTGAATTTCTCTCCCGTGACATTAGATGTATATTCAGTACACTTGTTTTTAATGTGTTTGCAGGTTAGACAATTTGTACGCCCACACTTATAGCAGCCACTTGGGCAGCGAAGGGGACAAAATTTTAACTAAAACATTTTTTAAACAAGTAGATGCTAATAGTTATCTAGAGCGGACAAGCAACCATTCAAAAGCTTGGATCAACAACATACCCTACGGGCAATTTTTAAGAATTTTTAAAAATTGCTCAAAAGACTCAGATTTTATTGAACAATCAGAAGTACTCTTCCAGAAATTTTTAGCAAAAGGTTATAGCAAAGACAAACTAGATGCAGCTTTTTTTTTTTGTAACAATTTCTTTTATTGGTCATTTCTTCAAGCAAATTTTACATACATTTCTGTCTTGAGCCCAAGATAGTTGTACATCGTGACCAATGTCTTTTTCTCATTTTTCGCAGAAGGAGAAAGGGGTGAAAAAGAAAGAGGGGGAGGGGGGGGGTAGAGGGGAGGAGGGAGCACTCACAGGGGAGGGGGGTGGGAGGACTGGTAGGGGGGGGGGGGGGAGGGGTTGAGGCCGTGTCTATTTCCCTGGCTCAAGAGTGGGGCGTATTTTCCCGCTTTGGGGCAGCCTCAGTCTATTCTTCTCTAGTTTTATCTCCCTAGCCAGGGCTCCCAGGTATTCTGGAATTGGGGTATCTTTTTTTGGAGCATGGCCGTTAGCTTCTCCATTAACATTACCTCGTTGATTCTCCTGATCACGATAGTCCTTGAGGGGGGTTTGATATGCTTCCATGCAGCTGCAATTGAGCACCTGGCTGCTGTTAATATGGCCGTTATGAGTCTTGACATCGGGGGGGGGGTATCTTCCATAGGTTTGCCCAGCACCAGGGTCAGCGGGTCAGTCGGGAGAATAAGTCCCGTTGTGTCCTCCACCAGTGTCTGGATCATACTCCAGTACTTCTGGATCTCTGGACATGACCACCAAATATGGGCCATGTCCCCCTTTTGACCACATCCCCGCCAGCAGAGGTCCAATGTGCCGGGGTAGATTTGGCTCAGTCTGACTGGAGTCAGGTACCACTGATACATAATTTTATAGATATTCTCTTTTGTTATCGTGCATATTGATGTTTTTTTGGCTTGTTCCCAGATCTCCGCCCAGTCTTCCTGATCTATATCCATCTGTAGGTCTTCTGACCATTTTTGCATATACCGGTGCATAGGATCCTGAGATCCTAGCTCCAGGCACTTGTAGATCTCAGATATCAGGCCTCTCTGGTACCTGTTTTTGATGCATATAGATTCAAATTTGGTGAGTGGGGGGAATTTTGCTGCTGGTGATAGTGCTTGTAGGAAGTGGCGGACCTGCAGAAACTTGAATAAGTGTAGGTCATGGAATTGATATTTGTTTTTAAGCTCTTGATAAGTCAAGATTTCCTCTTTCTTCAGCAGATCAGCAACCAGCTTAATGTTATGACCTTGAAATTGGTCGAATTGTCTTGGGGAGCACCCTGGTGGGAAGTTTGGGTTCCCGAAGAGTGGGATGAGCCGGGAAGGGGATGCTATCAGACCATACTTCCCTTTGCTTTTTAGCCATATACTCCACGTGCATCTCATTGCTCCTAGATCAAACTTTTGGGAGCCTGACCTGTTGCTGCCAGGGGTCCACATTGCTGACTGAAGGGGGCTGCGATGCGCGTAGTGGGCCTCTATTTCCAGCCAGGCAGCTAAGTCCGGATCACAGTTCCACATCACAGCCTGCTTCAGTTGTGCCGCTTGGTAATACTTGACTATATCAGGAACCCCCAATCCTCCTCTCCCCTTTGACGCAAGCAAGACCGATCTTGGGACTCTGGGTTTTTTGTCATTCCATATAAATTGGAGGATTTGGGATTGGAGACTTTTTAATACTGCTTGCGGAATTAAGATTGGGAGGGTTTGGAAGTGGTATAGTAGCCTGGGCAGGATATTCATTTTTATGGACACTATCCTTCCAAACCATGATATTTGGTGCTTTTTCCAGGCTTCTAGATCTTTCCTGATTTGGTCAAATAAAGGGGGATAGTTATTTTGATAAAGCTTGTCGTAGGAGTTGGAGATTTTGACTCCTAAATATTTTATGCAACTAGTACTCCATTTATATTTATAATTAGCTTGGATAAGCTTCCAGGTTTGGTTGGGTAGGGATATATTTAGAGCCTCCGACTTGTCCATATTGACTTTATAGTCGGAGACTACACCAAATTCAGTTAGGACTCTTTGGAGGTTAGGAAGGGAGTTATGGGGGTCCGTGAGCGTCAGGATCACGTCATCCGCAAATAGAGAGATTTTGTGCTCCCTATCCGCAATTGGTACGCCTCTTATACTTTGTTCGTTCCTGATTGTGGCTGCGAGGGGCTCTATAGTAAGGGCAAATAATAGTGGGGAGAGTGGGCATCCCTGTCTGGTCCCGTTCCTAATTTGAATTGGATTCGAGGGGCCCCCTGGCAATTTTATGTGGGCTGTGGGGTTATGATAGAGGGCTCTCACTCCCTCTAGATATGGGCCACTAAAACCGAACCTCCTCATAGTCTGATCTAGGAAAGTCCACTTGATTCTGTCGAATGCCTTTTCGGCATCCAGACTTAGAATCATTGCTTTTGAACCTGTGAGATGCACGTGGTCGATTATATCAATGATTTTGCGGGTATTGTCGGAGGCCTGTCTTCCTGATACAAAACCCACTTGATCTTTATTTATAAGTCTAGGGAGAATAGGGTTTAACCTGTTTGCTAAGATCTTGCTGTAGATTTTGAGGTCTGTGTTTAATAGTGAAATAGGTCTGTAATTTCCACAGAGGAGTGGGTCTCTGCCCTCCTTGTGTATTATGGCAAGATTTGCCGCTGTGATGGTGGCTGGGATTGGTTCACCTTGCAGATAAGAGTTAAACATTTTGAGGAGGTGAGGTGACAGGGTCGACCTAAACAGTTTGTAATAAGAGTTGGAGAACCCATCTGGTCCTGGGGCCTTGGATGGCTTGAGTGTGCTTATAGCTAGACTAAGCTCCTCTTGCGTTATCTCTTCGTTGAGTGTTTCTAACTCTTCTGGTGTTAGTGTTGGGAGGGAGCACTGCTCTAAGTAGCTAGTAATTGTTTCAAGGCTCACTGGGTCTCGGCCTGGGGGGTGGAGGTTATATAATTCGGAGTAATAATCCGCAAATTCCTGCGCTATTTCTTTTTCAGCGAATGTAACCTGTCCTTTTTTTTTCTTAATACGAGTTATCTGGGATTTAATCCTGGCTCCTCTCAATTTGGAGGCTAGCAATCTACTTGCTTTGTTGCCTTTGTCGAAATACTTCTGTCTAGTCCATCTGAGGGCCTTTTCGACATCTTCTAATTGGGACTGCTTGAGGGCCGCTCTAGCTAGGTTTAAGTTTTTAAGTACTTTTTTTGTTATTGTGGCTTTATGCTGTTTTTCCAGTTGTGTGATTTTTTCTGTCAGGTCTTTTTGGAGTTTAAGTTTGGTTTTTTTCTTGTATGAGGCTATTGAAATTAGGTCTCCCCTTATTGTGGCTTTGTGAGCCTCCCATAGCATGGCTGGGGTGGAGACAGATCCTATATTTTGCTGGAAATATAGTGATAATTTCTCACGTATAGTTGCCTCTGTGTCTGGGCAATTGAGCATGGAATCGTTTAGCTTCCATTTATATTGTGTGTTTTTGACGAAGGGGAGAGTTAGAGTTAGATCTATGGGTGCGTGGTCCGACCAGGTGATTGATCCTATACTTGACTGGGCGGAGGCCTGGAAAATTTTTCTTGTACCTAGGAAATAGTCAATCCTCGAGTAGGACTGATGAGGGGATGAGAAGAAGGTATAATCCCTTTGACCCTGGTGCTGGGCCCTCCAGATATCAACCAACGAGAATTCCTCCATAGTGTCCCTAAATTCTTTAGCTTTCTTTTGTGATTGTGTTATATACCTAGCTTGGGGGGGCGGTTGGGCGTTGCTAGGGGGGGCTGATTTATCCTGCGTGTGGGAAGCTACCATATTGAAGTCCCCACCTATAATTAGAGACCCCAAGGATTGTTGCTCCAGGGACTCAAGGAGTTTTCTAAGGAAAGGGACTTGATTCTCATTGGGGGCATAGATGTTCACCAATGTGATTGGTGTGCCAGCAAGCGTGCCCTGGACTATTAGAAATCTGCCATCCGGGTCAGGATGGGTCTTTGTGAGAGCAAATGGTGTCCCCGCTCTCACAAGGATGGCTACTCCTCGTTTCTTACTTGGGGACGAGGCAAAGTATGCCTGTGGGAATATGCTTTTAAAAGTGTTGGGTGGAGTTAGGGAATTGAAATGGGTCTCCTGAATAAGGATGATGTCTCCTTTGGATTTTTTCAGGTCTTTCAGAACTAGTTTCCTTTTCTTCGGGGAGTTAAGCCCCTTGGCGTTTATTGAGATCAATTTAATGGCCGACATTATTGTTTTTTGGTTTTCTTCGGGGCTTTGGGCTCCAAAGCTCTTGGGATTCCCATGTCAAGAGGATTTTTTGGATCTCTGAACCCTTAGGCCTGGTCTGTCGTGCATAAGGCGGTTTGCTAGGCCTCGTGCGGGGGAGGGATTGGTGAGACACATAAGGGGCGCTAGAGGGGGTTGGGGAGGGGGGAGGGGTTGGGGGGAAGACCTGGTGTGACAGAATCACCAGGGAGAGAAAGGGTGGAAAGAGGGCCTGGAGTGGTCCTCTTAATTTACTGTTGGTTTTTGTAACCAACATGTGGGCTGAAGGCCCGATGGGAGAAATCCGCTGACCCCTGCACCGAGGGAGCAGGTAAGTCCGGGACGCAGACTCTCTGAAACTATAAACATCTTACCCTATCCTATTGGGTTCTCGTCAGGAAGAGTTGGCTGGGGGAGCGGAGTTGGCGGAGCGGGGGGGGGGGGTGATGATGGGGAGTGGAGGGGGGGGGGAATGATAGTGGGGGGGGGTGAAAATGGGGAGTGGAGGGGGGGGGGGAATGATAGTGGTGGGGGGGTGATGGGGGGGGGTGATGGGGGGGGGGCGATGGGGGTGGGGGGGATGATGGGGGTGGTGATGGGAGGGGGAGGGTGATGGGGGGGGGGGGCGATGGGGGTGGGGGGGGGTGATGGGGCTGGTGATGGGGGGGGGGGGAGGGGGGGGGAGGGGGGGGAAGGGGAGTATGTTGCTCTATTTTTGTACTCTCCCACATCTCTCAATTGGGACACATATTTCCATTACACAGCATGTATATTTGCATCAAGTATTACATTTACGTTGTTGACATTCGGGGGCCCGCTCTCCCACCCGGACCACCCCACATAATCAATTCTGACAGATAGCACATACATGTGCACCTGGGAGTATATTCTCCCGGTCAACCTTCAGTTCAGGTCAGAGGGATGGCTGATGACTCCTGAGTATGTAATTTTCTTTGCGCTATCTTGGGGGGAGGGAGGGGGGGAGGGAGGGGGGGGGGGTGTGAGGGGGGGGAAATCGGAGGGGGGGGAAATCGGAGGGGGGGGAGAAGGAGGGTGGGGTGGGGTGGGGTGGGGGGTTACCGGTAGTTCTGTTAAGTTCGGATGTAATGCTGGCCCGGGGGGGGGGAGAGCAGGGCCCGGAGGTGCAGTACTTACTGTTCGGAAATTTCCATCACGATGTGGTGGGTCCCATCACCCCCCCTCACCCCACCCCCCAGACCCAAGCCCCCGGGGCCATGCCGGCCTCCCGGCTGTGCTGCATCCGGACCGGGTGCACTGCCTCCGCAGGCTAGGGATGTTGACGAGGAAATAACTTAACCAGGATTAAAACTTTGTGGTTGGTTTTCCACGAACTTCAACGGGGGGGGGGGGTGCCGGAACGTGGGCCTCTGGTTTCCCTTGCTGTTAGGCTGTGCTCTCGATAGTGTAGTGGGAAGACCCACTTTGCTGGCGTTGAGAAGTACCATAGGGAAGTGGGCAGCGTCGGGTCGAGATCTTCTTCACGATCGGTCCCCTTAGCGTCTGGGCGTCTTGCGATGTGTTGAGACCTCCCTTCTTCCCGGTTCAGCGTTGTTATCTTCCTCCTCACCCTGGGCTGAGGCTTGGTGGTATTCTTGTGTCCACGCCGTTGGCGGGGTCAGACCCAAGGCCCGCGTGAACTGGGCCATATCCTCGGGATGTCTTATTGTGAGGTACTTGCCTTTGTTGCTGGCTGTGAGTTTAAAGGGAAACCCCCAACGATACCTTATCTCGTTATCCCTCAGGAGGTTCGTTAGGGGCTTCATCTCCTTTCTCCGCAACACCGTTCTGCTGGAGAGATTACTGAAAACTTGGAGCTTTTCATTGAGGTAGGTAAGAGATTCTTTCTCCCTGCATGCTTGGAGTATGTTGTCTTTTGCAGAATAGCTATGCAGCCTTACTATAACATCTCGCCTTCTTCCGGGGTCTTCAGATCTGGGGCCTAAGGCCCTATGGGCCCGATCTATTTCTAAGTCCCCATCTTGAAGTGAGTCACTCACGAATTTAAACAGGTCCCGGAGGTATTGGCGGAGGAGGCCAGGGAGAATTGTCTCAGGGATATTGCGTATTCGGAGGTTTTGCCTCCTATCCCTGTTCTCCTGGTCCTCCAAACCGTCTTTAAGCAGGGCGATCTCCTCTCGGAGCCTGAAGACCTCGTTTTCCACCTTTGTCTGGCGTGAGTGGGTCTCCTCCATTTCGCCTTCAAGCGTGGTGGTTTTATCCGCTAGGCCATTAATTTGCTGTGTGAGGTCGTGAACCGCCGCTTTTATCTCCGTTTGGAGGGATGTATGGAGTCTTGTGTGTTGAGCCACCATCAGCTCCTCCATGTAAGCCCTGGTTAAAGGCTGCTCCTGTGTAGCGGTCTCTTTGGCTCTAGTTGTCTTACTCTGAGCCGCTTCTTTATCACGTGCGCCTCTGCCATCTTGCGTAGTAGGCTGCTGTTCAGGGCTCTTCTGCTGCGGGGAGAAGTACTTCGTCACAACCTGTGCCGCCGGCTTCTTTGATTGCTTAGACATCCCACCGTTACTTCCCCCGTTTGTGGGTGTTCAGTTTGGACCGAAATTTCAGGTGGAAGGGTGATTATTTCAAAGTTTAATCGTGAGAGTCTGCGGAGCTCCCAGGCTGCTACTCCATTCCAGTCGACGTCACCGGAAGTCTGAGATGCAGCTTTTTTAAAAGTGAAGGGGCAAAACAGATTGAGCTTAATACAAGAAAATAAAAATTCTAATAAAAATAACACCAATAAGGAATTCCCCAATCAAACAGACTTTTTACCAAACACAGATCACAAAGATAAAGATAAAGACGAATGTTTATTCATTACAAAATACACTGGTGCCAGTAATGAAATTAAGAAGATTCTCACAAAACATTGGGGTATCATTTTAAATGATCCAGTCATAGGTAAGACATTAAAAAACAGACCAGGGATTGTTTTTAGAAGAGCAAGAAACCTTAAGAATGTTTTAGCTCCTACAGTTTTAAAACAAAACAAAACCAATCAGAATGCATTAGGAACTGAACAAACCAAATGGTTACCATCATGCCCAAGTGGCTGCTATAAGTGTGGGCGTACAAATTGTCTAACCTGCAAACACATTAAAAACAAGTGTACTGAATATACATCTAATGTCACGGGAGAGAAATTCAAAATAAAACAGTTTATTAACTGTAATACAACATATGTTGTCTATCTGCTGAGTTGTCCCTGCGGTCTTTACTATATAGGTCGGACAAAGAGAAGCCTAAAGGAACGTTTCACTGAGCATAGGAGGAACATTTTAAGGGGTTTTCTGGGACATGGGGTTTCTCGCCATTTTTTAACAGTCCACAACAAAGATGTAGGAGGTTTATCAATTGTGGGCATTGAACACATCAGCCATACAACTCTAAGAGGTGACAGACTCCTAAAACTTAGGAAACAGGAGACCTACTGGATATTTAAATTACAAACTATGAGTCCAGTAGGTCTGAACGAAGAACTGGATCTTTTAGCTTTCCACTAGTTTGATGTCTGTCCCCAAAGCCCAAAAATGACAAGAAAGTTTAAAGTTTAAAGATTAAAAATAAGATTAAAAATAAAAATTATAATAATAATAATAATATATTAATAATAAGAATAAAAATAAAAATAAAGGGTGAAAATTAAAAGAGTTGACATCACCTTTATATTTTATTTTATTTTTTATAAATCTTATTTTAAACATATATATTTTTTAAAAATAATATATTTTTAAAAAAATGTTGTCATCAAGACTATGTATTAATCTATTGTATCTATGTGTGTAAGCATTCTATTTGATAAAATTTGTAGTATAAACCTCCAATTATGTATTTTTAAGAATAATAGACTATATATATAACTGTTTCAGAATCTTTGTAGGAATAAACCTTATGTATTATTTCTCTGTCTATTTAGCAAATTGGGTATTTATTTTGAATTTTAAATGTGTTGTAACTATCCAGCTAATATATACAACTAAGAACTAAAAACCAACAACAAATTTAATATATATAATGGAAAATTCATTTTATAAGAGAAACCAACATTATTTACCACTGAATTTTAGTGTTTAACAGTAACTGCCTTTTCTTTAAAGGAATGTATTCAGTTCATTTTATTGTATTATTAACCGTCAAAATATCAATTTTAATATCAATTTAATCCAAATGCTTATTTTAAATACACTAATATGCATTTATAAGATTTTAAGTATTTTGTATAAACTTTGTGTGTGTTCTTTTTGTGTTTTTTGTTGTGACATGAACCAGCCATATATACTGTTTGCACCATTCTGTACCAATAGTGGTACCTATATGAATTTAAGTTCAAAATTAATGAGCCCTCAATTGGGCAATTAAATGATCGCAATTAACTAAGCTATAAATTATGAAGGAGCATGGTGTGACGTTATCCCTGACGAAGCCTTTTGGTGAAACGCGTAGGAGGAGGAGCAAATAGAGTGTTTGCTTGCTATCAGTGCGTTTGAGAGGAGCGGTCAATACCACTCGCTGCGCTGTCTGTATGGTCATTCTCAACCATCAGGAGAAGGAGCGCTGAGAGACGGAGCCCAGAGACTACCGGGAAGGGTCTGTGCGTCACAGCCGGAAGTGACATCAGACCTGGACACCCGGGGGGCTGCGTGGTATCGCGAGGTGCAGCACATTCAAGCTGTGTGCACCGGAGCAGTTTTTTCGTGATCAGAGGGAAAACAGGACCGTCAAGGATCTGCAGTATTCGAAGGGTGAGCTTTTCCAATATTGTCTCAACCCTGGGGTACCCCTCTTCACTAATACCTGCCCGGGCAGTGCACTACCTACAGGACTAAGACTTTTACATCGGGCAACTCCCGTTCTCAATCCCCTGTAGAGTGATCAGGTGTTACCGCATATCTTTTCAATCAGCACTACATATATTTTGTTTTAATTACCATTCATGCATTGTCAACATTGTTGTCCCAGAGGATGTTTTCTTGGGACAAGTTCATTCATTAAAGTATATTAGTTTAATCACAACCCCCATTGTCTGCGCTTCTTACTTTTTTCTTTTTAATGTTTTAACTCTGTCCCCTCCTCTTCTATTTACAGGAATCAACTGAATCCCCTTAAAAGTGAGACTTGACGGATCTTTATTATGGTGTATCAGGAAGTGTCTAGATACACTATGTTTTTCAAAACCATTTTTAATATTTCTGACATGTTCCTGAATCCGTCCGTTATAGAATAAAGTCATCAATATTAAAAACTTCCTTCGTTACTTGTGAATAAAAAGTGTGTTTGTCAGGATGTTGGTATTTACAAACATGTTTTTATAAGTAAGAGCAATACTACATCGAAAAAGAACTGGCTAGGGCCTAAACCAAAAGGCAACTATATCTGTGGTAATTGCACGATTTGTAAATACCAACATCCTGACAAACACACTTTTTATTCACAAGTAACGAAGGAAGTTTTTAATATTGATGACTTTATTCTATGTACCTCTACACATATTGTATACCTATTGGAATGTGCGTGTGGGTATCAATATGTAGGCAGAACCAAACGCAGCCTTAAAGTTCGGATTCAGGAACATGTCAGAAATATTAAAAATGGTTTTGAAAAACATAGTGTATCTAGACACTTCCTGATACACCATAATAAAGATCCGTCAAGTCTCACTTTTAAGGGGATTCAGTTGATTCCTGTAAATAGAAGAGGAGGGGACAGAGTTAAAACATTGTCTTCTAAAGAGACATATTGGATACATAAGTTAGATACTATGTCCCCTAAGGGGTTAAATGAGGATGTGGATATTTGGGCACTTTATTGAATCTTTAGCTCACCACCCCTCTGTACCTAGGGGATGTATCATTTATCTCTGTATCTCTGTTTTCCTTTCTTTATCCTACGCTTTTTTCTAGTTACATCTTTTTATGCAAGTAATGATGGTGTCTATTTTAAGTCGACTAATATTGTGTTTCTTTTATTCCAGCATGTTTTTAATTATTTATGCTAGGTTTTGTCTATATGTAAGTTTATATTAAATAGGTATTGTTTTGTTTTTGTTTTTTTGTTAATAAAGTTGTTGTTTTAAAAGTAAACTACACATCTTCCCTATCACGCAGACCATTACCTATTATAGATGATTGGTCTATCCCTAATTGGTTGACCAATAAGGTATCTATGTGAGGTATTTAAGACCTCTGGGTAATGGCCTAATTATTCCCTGAAGAAGTAGTTAATTCTACGAAACTAGTTGGATGTAACATTCTATTGCCTTATATCTGCTTACATTGGCCTTTGTCTATGTGTTGGCCTGTCCTGTTTTTATTTCATCCTGTGTGCTGTTTTGGACACTTGTGAGAGACTTTGTAAGACTGTTCAAACTTCCCTATTGAATCCACCACTGCTGTGTAGACAGCAGCAAGCTGCGTTTTAACCTCTGTGCAGAGGATACACCTGCCGAGGTACAGGAGCAGCTTCATATCGGCCAGGAAGCAGGAGCGATTTCACCGAGCCCCAGTACCAGCTGCTGAACCTGGCTGCATGAAGGGAAATCCCCTTGGGAGTGAAAAGACTGACGTCCTGCCCCAGAATCAACTGAGCTGCAGCAGCAGAGGGAAGCAAGCACCTGAATCTACAGCTAACAGCTGCCGAGTGGTAAACAGTGTGATACACACTACATGCCTTTTACCAACTTTTTTCATGTACGCAGATATATTACCCCCTTTTTAATTCTATAATATATTGTTGAATTTGCTTCACTATTTGGCGTTGTGCGCTGTTTTCTTTTGTTTCAATGGGAAAGGAAATGCCTGCCCCGAAGAGCTTACAATCTAAGAGGTTTGAGGGGAAACTTACAGAGACAGCAGTTGAGGGAATAGGGGCTGTAGATGAGTGTGCTTGGCCACAATGGGTGGTATAAGTGACTGTGGGACAAAAGCCATGAGTGCAGGCTATTGGGATTCTTGATTTGTGGGTCAAGTTTTGGTCGGTGTTAAATGAAAAGGTTAACACCATTTACAGGGGAAGAGATGGCAGGGAGCTGTGGGTGAGATCAGGTGTATATGTCTGGCTTCAGGCTGAGGGGAGATCCTCAGCAGCAGGAAGGAGTTGAGAGAGGGTGTGAATAGAGGATTTGTGTGGGTGATTTTTATTGAGGGTTGTTGGGTGAGAGGTGAATAAATAATGGTGCAGTTGGGAGTGGGCAAGTAGGAGAGAACAGGGACATTCACCAAGGAGTGAGGAAACAGTAAACAGAAAATGCAATAAGGAGGGCATAGTGAGATACAGGATGAGAGACTTCCCAGTTATTGGAGGATAGGAAGAGTACATATAATCACAGCTTTTAGAAAGTAAAGTTCTCACAGTTGTAAAGTTGTTGTTCAGAGTCCAGATCTTCCTCCAATCTTCACCTCCAATTTCAACTCCAAGATTAACTCCACACACTTAAATGTTACACTTTGATGTTACACACAGCCATAACTTAATATCTTTTGTTGAATAAAGTGGGCTTGTTTAGAGAAGCAGTCTACTACCACTAGGATGGTTGTCATACCTCTGTATGGGGGTAGTTCCACAATAAAGTCCTTGGCCATGTCAGTCCATGGGCAGTCAGGGACTGGCAATGGTTGAAGCAACCGATATGGAAATGCTTGGTGTATCTTGGTCTGACTGCAGAGAATACAGGAGGTCACCATCTTTTTGACATCCTGGCGGATCTCTGGCCATCAAAAAAACTGCATGAAAGTCTGAGGTATTCTTCTTGCAAGGATTTCCTTTAAACTTGGAGCTGTGCCCCCAACTACTGTAAGTACGTCTTCTCGAAAGCGTGGGGCAATGAAGAGCTTAGCTGGAGTCACTGGAAGAACCAAAGCTTTGTCTGGCTGAGAAGCAATGATCTGCTACATGTGTTCCAAAGTGATAGAGAACATGATCCGTTCAAGAGGGATAATGGGTGCTTTTTTGGTCTCCTTCTCTCAAGAAACTCCCTAGAGAGAGCATTTGCTTTGATATTTCTTGAACCTGGATCATAAGAAATGTGGAAGCTAAACCTCATAAAGAACAAGTAACTCGCCTGTCAGGTGACGACTATTCTTACCCCCTCAATGTACTCCAGATTCTTGTGGTCAGTGAGTATCGTGACGGGCGATATTGTGCCCTTGAAAAGATGTCACCATTCATCCAATGCCATCTTGATAGCCAATCTTGATAACTTCTCTATTACCGATTTCAAACTTATGCTCTGCTTTGGAAAGTTAAAACAGGGTCACAGGTAGAGATAGGTGTCAGGAAATAGCCCTGACATATTTTCCTAAATCTCCCTCTCTCCCAGTTCCTTTCTCTGTCCACCGGGTGTGCTGCTGTTTTCTGTATGCTCTGGGGTTCCTCTGTCTGTCTGTTTCCTCTTGTTGCTCCTGTCCTTATAGTTTCTTATTTCCTGTTCCTCCCTTGCCTTTGTTTTGTGTCCACACTCCCATGCCTCTGCTTCTGCTTCTGTCCAGTTCTATTCTGTATTGATTCCGGTACTTATTAAAGGCCCTTGCTAGTGTTCTGGCCTGTCTCATTTGTTTACAAGAAAAAAACAAAAATGCCCAATGCTACTTCCAATGTTACAAAAATACACCGTGCAATACCTATACATTCTCTTGTAAAAGGGTCATTTAGTTTAACCCTTTGACCAAAGTGTCTTAAGCCTGCTGCCACTTACAAGACATTACAGAAGCAGGTCCTAACACTCACCTGGGTTAAAATTCATATTTACCTGTATAATTACAGGAAGAATGATCACATTGGATCTGTTGTAATATGGAAAATAGCTGAAGCGCTCAAATGCAGGTATATCTCAAAATGATAATAAGCCAGACCACTGTACCAGGGTACTAACAATTGATATAGTACCTATTGTGTCATATAATGGGTACTATCCTCCTGAAGACAGGTGGTGTGTGGTGCAACCCACTCACCATCAGTCTCATTGGCAGGTTCCCCTGAAAAATATGCAAATACTCACATCCTGGTAGGGCAGGCAGGCAGGCTGTGCAGCTACTCAATGCAATACAGGGAAAAGGGAGACCAAAAAGCGCACCAGCACAAACGGAGCAGGAAGAAACCAGGACAAAAAAATGATTAAAAGGGCACTTTAATGTGGCAAAAGACCCATCCAATGCATTTCGAACGTCTTTTGCCACATTAAAATGCCCTTTTAATCATTTTTTTGTCCTGGTTTCTTCCTGCTCCGTTTGTGCTGGTGCGCTTTTTGGTCTCCCTTTTCCCTGTATTGGATCTGTTGTAACCTGGCAAAATGAAACTAACCTGCCAACTTGGTAAGTGGGGTGGGGCAAGCTTAAACCTTGGAGATGAGGGGCCACTACCCTCCCATAAGCAGCCGAGACCATCTGCACACAGTTAACAAAATACTCAGATTCCCAACAAGCTCTGAGAAACCCCAACCATTACCATATAATATATATATGCATATAAGTGTTAAAAGGAGTGCTAGCGGGCGTGGCTAAATATATACAACAAAAAAACAAAAATGCCCAAAGCTACTTCCAATGTGACAAAAATACACAGTGCAATACCTATATATTCTCTTGTAAAAGGGTCAATTAGTTTAACCCTTTGGCCTTGTAAGTGGCAGCAGGCTTAAGATGCTTGTTGAGAATCTGTGTATTTTTTCCCATTTGTTCCCTGGTCTCAGATCCTGCTCCCCTGCTCCGGCTATCCTGTTGCCGAACCCTGCTTGTGACCCGGACGATCATGATTGCTGCCTGCCACTGAACCCTGCTTGTGACCCCCAATAATCCTTGCCTGCTCCCCGCTGGTCGGGAGTCTCCCCTTGACAATGAGACACCTTTCTTTTGTGGATTTGGATCCACCACAGAAAAGCGGATTTCTTTGGTCCACGGATCAGTCTCAAAAAGGCCAATTCACAATTTTTTTTCAAAGACAGAGCAATCTGTTGAGAGAGAGCAATTCATAGTGAAAGAGTAATCCAGAGAGAGAGATCAATATGTAGAGAGAAACAGAGAGAAAGACCTGTGGGGGGAGGTGAGGAGAGATCAAAAGGGATGCTGATAACTGTAAAGGCCGGTATCCACATCTCTACCTAGGCGATCACACAGTATGTTCTGATTGGCTCACAGACAGGAAGCTGCCCTGTAGCTATTCTGAAAGTGGGCTAAAGCCATTATATAATTTGTCATAACTGGCAATATCTCAGTGAGGTACTGCTCCACCATCTTACCTAAGGAGACAACCACCCATATGGAAAATATTTATAGTACAGTATTGCTGTTTTAATTGTTTCACCATCAAAAGTAATATTGAGCACATTTATTCATTCAGAGTAAAACCATGCATAGTAATTTGTTATCTACATTACACAGCACGTGTGAATAGTATGTGATAGAAAATACTAGGAGGCAAAGACTAGTAAGATGAAGTTAATAAAAAATGCTGTAATGTGGTTTAACCACAAGTACCCTTCATTTCATTTTTTTTTTTTTATTAGAAATAGAGTTTCTTCATGAGTGAGACTGTCTCTCTTTAACTAAGAAATACTACCAGGACTTGCAACACATTCAGACACCCTTGTCAATCTAATTTGATTTGCTTTTTAAAATATTTTAAACCTCCAGTTGAATATGTTCACCTAGGATTTCAGGACATTACATTTGGGTTAAAGTCGTTTAAACTGTAGGATGGTAAAGTAGCGGTTTGCTGGGTCTAAAAGGATGTGTAATTTATTTCCTTATTATTGTACTGTAAATAACAACATGTGCTAACGAATGAGTGGTTTTCTAGTGATTTATATTATTTAGTTGAGTATAGTGATAAATTCAAAATAATAACTTACAAATAACATAAACCAAACAAACATAAGTTTGTACAAATATATTCACAGCATAGTCCAAGTGTGAAGAAAATTACAAAAAGTATAACATTTACACATTGTAAGTGAGGAAGACCCTGTTCCAATGAGCTTACAATATAAGCGATATGTGATAAAATAGTGAAAGAGGTTCCAACTTGGAGGTACAGTCAATCCAGAGGAAAAAGGTGGAACAGTGTATATTCCCAGCTAGCTCAAACTCCTACACCCACCACATCATGAATATATATTTATGTCAAAAAAGAGTGCTACTGGGCTTGGCAAATGTATACAACAAAAGACAGGGGTGCCCAATGCTACATCCAATTGACAAAACATATATGGTAATAAGTACAAAGTTCAAATACTTCAATAATAATAATAATTACTTGGTTATTTAGTTAAACCCTTTGGCTAAAGCGTTAGAAGCCTGCATACCAAACGTCAAGACCTACTATGGTTCTTTCCTCTCATACAGTACAGAGGTAAAAGGAAGGGTTCACAGTGTAGTGTAGGACCTGCATTATTGGTTATACCTTGACGTTTGGTGTGCTGGCTTTAACGCTTTGGCCAAAGGGTTCAACTAAATAACCAAGTAATTATTATTATTATTATTGAAGTATTTGAACTTTGTACTTATTACCATATATGGTTTGTCATTTGATGTAGCATTGGGCACTCCTGTCTTGTTGTATACATTTGCCACGCCCAGTAGCACTCTTTTTTGACATACATATATATTCATAATGTGGTGGGTATAGGAGTTTGAGCTAGCTGGGAATGTGTGTTAATCAATTTCTGACTGGTAACAGTTGTAATGGAGGTAGGTGGCACCTCCCCCCAGAGCTCACTCCTCCTCACCTTTTTAACTTGGGAGGTCTTTTCACTTTACTGCAAGAACAGGACCTAGTATGGTTCTTTCCCCTCATACAGGGGTAAAAGGAAGGGTTCACAGTGTAGTGTAGGACCTGCATTATTGGTTATACCTTGACGTTTGGTATGCAGGCTTATAACGCTTTGGCCAAAGGGTTTAACTAAATAACAAGTAATTATTATTATTATTGAAGTATTTGAACTTTGTATTTATTACCATATATGTTTTGTCCATTTGATGTAGCATTGGGCACCCCTGTCTTTTGTTGTGAACAGTGGATATGCAAGACAAGGTAGCTCAATTGTTAGGGGCTCAATGGCTCAAACTTAGAAAATAGTGCTACCCTTAAGGTGCACTAGGACTTCAATAAAGGCTATGGAGTTTGATCCTGTGTTAACTGCCATTGATTTAGATGCAGTTTACCTGTGATCAAGCCGCTACACCCTTTACCAGAACTCAATGAATGTCTTCCTACATTTTTTGCAGCATTTAATAAATGTGACTCATAGTGTAGGAAGTGGCGAGTACTGTTAATGTATTATGTATTTCCTTTGAGAAATGGTGGACCATTTTCTTGGTAGGAAGAGAAAGAGTAAAAGGCAAGGGTATCATACAGTTTTGCGGGGAAATCTTTAAAAAAAATTGTTATGGCAACTTTAAGTGTGTGAAGGTTAGGAGAAATAATAGAAGTGGAAGTTGGAAATGAAAAAAGTTTGGAAATAAGCAAAGGTAAAGTCATACACATGGGATTTGGAGTGAAATAATTTTGATTAAAATTCTAAAGGATAAAGAACACCAGTGTAGGGCCTTGCAGATGCATCTGGAAACAGCATTTATAGTGAAATAGGATGAGAGAAAATACATTTTCATAATTATTTATGTTTTGCAATAATTAAGATGGGTGGGATAATACTGTATTCTTTACTTAGGAGTGAGAAAGGTTTACACATTGCTACTGTTTTTATACAGTATGACTGAATTGTGCTGGCATAGGTCAAAAGAAGGGTATTATGAAATGACAGCATATACTCCAAGATGTGCACCTTCCAAGGATTTTTATCTGTTGCTTTTTTAAGCAATGTTTTACAGAGCAGCCTGTACTGTAATACAGAGTGTGATTTATTTTTCTAAAGTGCTTTTTTCTTGTGCAGCATATACATTTTTTTATTTTACTCAGAATATATGCTTTCACAAGAAAAACAATACTCTTGGGTCCAAATTCTAGAGTTATACAGTATATGTATTAAAAGAATTTGTGCTGCAATTAACTAACAGACCCATGGCCATTGCAGCACATTCACGAGAAGTGTTAAATTCTCTCTGAGACACTTCACATATATTCCAAGTAGCAGCATGAAGGGCAATGTACTGTAGTTAGCTTGTCACATAAAAAAGGATGAGATTTAGAATTCTCATAACCTGATTTGAAAAGGGATCCCTAGATTTATATGTAATTGTGTTACTACATATATTACACATACTACACATATACTACATACTATACAAAAGAATGGAAATGCTATACCAACCTTGGAATGCACTTTCCAGCTGGGATATGTCATTACTACAAGAAGAGAAGAAAATCCAGAGCAGCATGCATCGGCTCAATTGCACCGAAAGTAGCACGGGATCCAAGGTAAGTGAAAAATATAAAATGCTTTATTTAAGACATACTGTACTAAAAATAGCGGTCTCGCGGAAGAAATTCCCACTCGTTTCGCACTTAAATGGCGCTTTCTCAAGGAGTATTGTGGTTCAAAGGGGAAGCCGTAATATAACCACATAAATGACAAAATAATCAGACACAACTGATTGCCATAAAAACAATACTATTAGGTTAAAAGGACATACATCCTGAACCCATCCAATGGGAGGATATTCCCAGGGATCTCGACCGGAATCCATATATATTCATTCATTAGAGCATATTGAAAACAACAGGGATCTCTAAGGCTGAGATTCATCACTAGATTGCTTCTAACATGTCTAAATGCTGATGTCAATGTCCACAAAATGATGTGGGAAATCTAAATATTAAATAAAGAATATGAAAACATTCTTATCCAAAGACACTTGGTTTATAGCAGTAGATATGGAGATATATCATACATTAAGTGTGGTCACAAATAATCAGTGTCCAAAGACATCACTGAATGAATTAAATAGAATTCAGTAAGGAATAATAAAAAAAATAAAAAAAAGGATTGTCATATGTATAAACTTATATAATTAAATAAGTAAATATGCCTGTTAAAATACACACTATACTGTATATGATAATCTTGACCGCAATCAAACTGAATAAATGTCACCACTCCTGTGACATATATATATATATACATTTTAAGTTATGATGGGTGAAAAAGTCAACAAGAAACCATTACCGTATTGCATATAGCAAATAAAAAGATCACTTGTGAGCACATTCACATGTCTTAGGCAGGTCGGCAACCCTGCCTTTCACCATTATTACCCAGCATACAGCGCATCCACTGCAGCAAGGGATTCTGGGAAATGACATGCAAATGAGCACACAATGTGTCACCCTTTGTCTGAAAATCCCTTGTTACATGGAGCCCATATAAGCTAATGCTTGCTGTTCACACAGCTTTAAAAGCAACCTATAGGGACCGTTATAAAGGAAATGTATACTGTAGCATATGGAATTAAAGAAATGACTTTGGATGCCATTCTGTATTCACTGTATGGTCTATTACTGTACATACTGTAGGTACAAATGTATTTATTCGTATGTCTGGCCAAGCATACCCTTTTCTTAAATAACACCTCACAGAATACAATATGAGATTTTCAACTGGGTGATATTTTAGATTTTGCCTTGGAGGGATTAACATTTGGAAAGCAAGTAAAGTCTAAAGGGATTATAGATGCAATGGAAAAGTTCAAATTTTCTATCAATATTTACATTTTATTTGATGTGCCAATGTTTGTTTTAGTCTGAGCACATTGTGTTAGTATCAGAGATATATTAAACAATTGGCATTCCATGAAAAGCATTTGTGTATTCTTAAACTCTTTAAAATGTATATTCATTTTACAAGTTAATCCAGGATAACTTGAAAATGAGAGGTAACTCTCAATGTATTACTCCTGGTAAAACATTTTATAAATAAATAACTGTGTACATATGATTGGTTTGGTGCATTAGTTTTGTATGTATTCATTAGCTTATTTATTTGAAAATGTTCTCCCCCACATGTCCATACATTTTAGATGTACATCCTTCTTTCGCTCAGACACTTTTCTTTCCTCACATGCTTCCCTTTCCTTCATCTGCCTGGTCAAACTATATAACATTGAGATAGCAAGTATATAACACTTCTGCACAGGGCCACCAACAGAAATCGTGGGGCCCAGGACAAACATTTTAAGCAGACCCCCCCGTGTCGGCGGTATTGCCCGCCGCCCGCCGCCCGCCACCCCCCCATTTAATACCTCACGAGCCCCCTCATCCCATGTATTTCTCTCCCTTCCGTCTCCCCCATCTCACTCTCCCGCCTCGCATGTATTTCTCTCCCATGCTTATCACTCTTACTCCCTCTTTTTCTCACTCACCCCCTCTCTCCGATCCCTCCGTCATTACCCCACGCTCACTCATTCTGTCCCCCCCTACACACACTTCCCCCAAAAGATATACTGTATACCAAAAACCGTCCCACCCCCAAATAAATACAACCTCCCCCCAAATGCATACAAAAACCACACCTACCCAATACATATGTAACGGTATTTCTGAACCGGCCTGACCCACCCAATCTCACATTGGCCCCTGTGGTCTAACCGGCCCCCATTACAGTGTGGTAGTGTCTGGTGGTGCACCTGTTGGCAACAGGACTCCTGAGTCTCCCGCATGATGGTGTGTGGGGAGGACCCGTCCAGACAGGCAGCTGAGGTAGTGTGCTGAGTCTCACCTAGTTCCAGTGCAGCACCTCCACCTCATCAGGGTCCTTGCGTCCGCAAGGGGATGATCCTGTTGAGGAACTCCTCCGTGGTGCTCCTCTCTGTACATTCACTCCACACATGTACACGAGAGGGTTTGTGAATGAGAACATCTTTATTGGTTGATGTGGGCTAGCTGCCCCTCGCAGTATATTCTTAGCCACTCATTCTGCAGTCAGTGCCTCCCTTTAAAAGGTGTATCTCTCCTTAGATAGGGATTCCCGATTCCCGCAGGGATCACTGCCCTGTGCCAGGTCCCTGGACACAGTTTCCTCTCAGTTACTATAACATAACTAGAACTCCTATTAACTCAGACTAGTGCTTGAACTTGAACTTCTTCCAGACTGGATCCAGATCTCTGGCAGAACTGTGGCAGAACTAACTTTAGACTCAGTGCTGTGCCTTATGTATACTCTGGAAGCTGACACACCTCTGACATCACTAACCATGGAGTCAGAGCATGTGACTACTCCCATCCATACACAGGGCACCCCACCAGGGTATGAGGGCAAACCTCCATAATTACTGCTGGCATGCCCACAACTTACCAGGCCTTACTGTCAGCAGGAGAGATGACTGTAGCCATTTTACATGACCGCTACACATACATATACATTCCCAGTAAGATTGATTAATAGATAGATAGATAGATAGATAGATAGATAGATAGATAGATAGGTATATCTTAGGCTGCATCCCGCTAGTGCTGAGCGGGCGTCGCTTGGAGAGGTGACTTGCATATATATATATGACGCTCACACGCTCACCGGCGCTCGGGTAAATTAATTTGTTAAACTTTCTAGCGCGCTCAGCTTCCCCTGCAGCCCCCCCCCCCCGCGAAAATGTAAAGGGCACCCGGCGCTCATGCTTTTGTTCCGCGTTACTATGTTGTTTAATAAATAACTTTTAATTTCATTAGCATTGGTGCTGGCCCCGTTTTCACAGCTGTGCACCGCTTCGTATCTCTGGATTTCTTCCCTGATAGTGACATTGTGTTTCGGGATCCATATCAACTAAATTGCCTCATTATTGTTCAATATAGTGTGGATTTATATATTTTTTCACATTCCTGTTCTCTTCCATATTGCGCCTAGGTCATATTCACCAATATATATATATATATATTAGACTGTAAGCTCCTCGGGGCAGGGACTCCTCTTCCGAAATGTTATTTTTATGTCTAAAGCACTTATTCCCATGATCTGTTATTTATATTATCTGTTATTTATTTGATTACCACATGTATTACTACTGTGAAGCGCTATGTACATTAATGGCGCTATATAAATAAAGACATACAATACAATATATATAAATATATATATATATATCCCCAATAAATATAAAAAATACCCGAAGCCCCCCAATCCATATAAAAAATACCCAAACCCCCACAATCCATATAAAAAATACCCCAACCCCCCCAATCAATATAAAAAATACCCCAACCCCCCCAATGCATATACAAAATACCCCAACCCTCCCAATGCATATAAAAAATACCCCAACCCCCCCAATGCATATAAAAAATACCCTAACCCCCCCAATGCATATAACAAATACCCCAACCCCCCAATGCATATAATACCCCAAACCCCCCCAATGCATATAAAAAAGACCCCAACCCCCTCCCATGCATATCAAAAATACCCCAACCACCCCCAATGCATATAAAAAATACCCCATCCCCCAATGCATATAAAAAATACTCCAATACCCCCAATACATATATATAAAAATCAGACTTACCTGGATGGGGGGAGGGGGCGCGGTGTGATTGTGCCTGCGGTGCTGGGGGGAGGGGGCGATGCTGCGGTGGGCCGGGCGGTTCTGGGGTGTCTGGTGGCTGCGGGGTGTGTCCGGTTGCTGCGGGGTGTGTCCGGCGGCTGCGGGGTGTCTGGTTGCTGCGAGGGGTGAGGGGACGGCTCTATCCTGCGAGGGGTGTTGGTGGTGCAGCTGGGGGCCCGGCGGCTGGTCACAGCAGATGCTGCCGGCCCCGCTGCAGGCACGCCACCACGTTCCTGCTCCTGCGCGCACCGGTGTGCTGCGGGGGTGGGGCCGATGCTAGGGGTGGGAAGATGGCGGTTGTGGCCCGGTGGCAAGGCGGCGGATGTGGCCCGATGCTGCGGGGAGGGGGCATAGTGGGAGGGCCCGGAGACTGTGAGGAGGGGGGGAGGTGGCGGTGCTGCGAGTGGCCCGGCGGCTTGTCACATCAGTTGCCGCTGGCCTCGTTGCACCTGTCTCCATGCTGCTCCTGCGCGCGCCGGGCCTCCCTCTCGCACCAGAAGCTTAACCCAAACTATTTCCAGCAACAACAGGGAGACCCGGCGCCGTCTAAAATTTTTTTTTTTTAATTAACTGGCGCCCCTGCCCCACGGGGTCCGGGACGCCAGTATCCTTTCTTCCCCCCTGCTGGCGGCCCTGCTTCTGCAGATCAATGTCATATAATCAAACTCTACCATGCTGTTCTCCAGCTTTGAAAATGCTCATATAATATTTGTTTAGGTAGTGCTAACTCTTTAAAACCAGAGACAGAACATAAAACACAGACAGAGCTTAGTTTTAGCACATCCAGTGAAACTCATACACGGTACAGTGCCTAAATATATATGTATAAATATCTATTAAGTAAAATGGTCTTTTAGTTTAACTTTTTTGGCCAAAATTGTTGTAAGCCCCTGAGCCAACTGCACAGCAGACCACAATTCAGGGGTCCCTAACGCTAATATAAATTCTTAATAACCTGTGTAATAACAGGAAGAATGATTTATAGTAAATCTGTCAATATTTGTTGCAAAGTTCTAAGTCTGATTGAAGCTTTTATTAACCTGTACATTACCAGGAAAAGCACTCTGAATTAGAGTTGTCACAACCAAACTGCAAGCAAGCAAGTTCCCCTGAGTGGACGATGCTATGGAGTGAGCCCTTAACCATTTAAATGTGGGAGGGGGTGAGCTACAATTAGGTAGGAGTTTGCCACCCTCCAATCAGCCAAGACTAGCTGAACAACAATTGTAAAACATACTGGACACCTAACAAGCTCCTATTGAACCCCCAAAATAACCACAACATATATATAAGCATATGAGTGTCACAGAGGAGTGCTACTGAGCATGGCAATATATATTTAAAACCATAGACAGAACATAAAACACAGACAAAGCTCAGTTTTAGCACATCCAGTGAAACTCATACACGGTACAGTGCCTAAATATATATGTATAAATATCTATTAAGTAAAATGGTCTTTTAGTTTAACATTTTTGGCCAAAATTGTTGTAAGCCCCTGAGCCAACTGCACGGCAGACCACAATTCAGGGGTCCCTAACGCTAATATAAATTCTTAATAACCTGTGTAATAACAGGAAGAATGATTTATAGTAAATCTGTCAATATTTGTTGCAAAGTTCTATGTCTGATTGAAGCTTTTATTAACCTGTACATTACCAGGAAAAGCACTCTGAATTAGAGATATTTATACATATATATTTAGGCACTGTACCGTGTATGAGTTTCACTGGATGTGCTAAAACTGAGCTTTGTCTGTGTTTTATGTTCTGTCTGTGGTTTTAAATATATATTGCCATGCTCAGTAGCACTGCTCTGTGACACTCATATGCTTATATATATGTTGTGGTTATTTTGGGGGTTCAATAGGAGCTTGTTAGGTGTGCAGTATGTTTTACAAGTGCTAACTCTTCCCACATAATTTACAGAAACATTCTTTCCCTGTCCTAAAGACATCAATAATCTATTTCTAGTGCCTGTGGCACAAGATGACAAACCAACTTACCATGGTTATTTCCTCATGAAGGCGTAGTGTGCTATTGCAGCCTTGGATACAGTAAGTGTATCCAGGGGCGGGCCTAGCAACAACCAAAGAGTGTCCTCCTAGTGAGAATACTGGTTTGGTCACATGCAGTTACTGTGATGCCTATCAGTATCAGACCTGCCTTGCTATGGGGCAGGGTTACAAGCCCACCCCCTGAGAAGATACTGACACTCTCCCAGAAGTCATAGTGTGTCTGTCTCCCCTCCCCCTGAGGAGTGGGTGTGTGTGATACTTTGAGCACCACCAGGGATAAGAAGCTTGATGGGGCTTGCAAAGCCTTATCCCTAATGGAGGACTGTACAGTCTGTCTGACTTCTGCTGTGTACAAATAAAGAGCAATTGAACCATCTCCCTGTGTGGCTAACTGTCTGGACAATAAGAAGTTGCCAGCATGGATCATCCTTGGGCCCCAGGATCTATGCTGGCTGGAGGCGCTGCCATATGAGGGAGAAGCACCCAGAAAGCCACCTGGATTACAACAGGTATGCACAGCAACATGAAACATACAGGTAGCAACCCAATCTCACATTGGGTGGGGGTAAAGACATATATACTGCATATATATTACAGCTTAACTCCGTTATAGCGCGATCCGCTATAATGCAAATCCGCATATATAACACGGTATTAACGTGGCTCCCGTTTTTACAAGGGGGGTGGGAGGGTTTGGGCAAAATTGGGACAAACATTAATAAAAGCTTAAAATAAAATAAAAACACAACCCCACCCCCACCAAACTGCACAATAGAACAGAAGAATAATGTATAAGTGAATAGGACATAAGCTGAAGATCTCCTACCTCTCGTCTTTATGAGATTGTGCTGCCACTGCTCTGTGGGTGGCTGTGGGCGCTATTTGCGGGCTGTGGGTTCTGTGCGCTGTGCGCGTTCTGTGGGAACTCTGTGTGCTGTGTGAGTTCTGGGCGCTGTGGGCGCTCAAGGCCATGATCACAAAGCACCCTACCACTTCAAAGGCCAGCATGTTTCATGTTAACCGAAAGACCACACAGAATGAATTACCAAAACACCACACAGAATTACCCCCTCTGCTCACACAGTACCCTCCCTTGCTCACAGTATCCCCCCATGCTCACAGTACCCTCCTGCTCACACAGTAACCCAACCTGCTCACACAGTACCCCCCCTGCTCACACAGTACCCCCCTGCTCACACAGTACCCCCCTGCTCACACAGTACCCCCCTGCTCACACAGTACCCCACCCCTGCTCACACAGTACCCCCCTGCTCACACAGTAACCCCCTGCTCAAACAGTAATCCCCCTCCCTACTCACACAGTAACTCTCTCCTCCACACACACACACTGTCCGCCCATACTGTCTGTGTAGTGTTTTGTCCATAGCCATGAACAGCGCATGTGTCTGGATGTGAAGAGAGCATTGCACATGGCTCATGTAAACAAAGCAGGGATGCCACAGTCTCTTCTTTGAAACCCAATTTTTTTTTTACACACACACACACACACACACACACACACACACACACACACACACACACACACACACACACACACATATATATATATATATATATATATATATATATATATATATATATATATATATATATATATATATATATATATGTAGCCCTGGTAAGTTTATGGGCTATATTTCTACTCTCCTCCTGGCAGTAATCTCTGTGTAAGGACAGGTCTGCCAGGAGTAATAATGAATTTTCCCTGCTTCATACATTTGCCCTGAGTCAGTGAAGGTAGTTCACCTGACCCTGTGTCCAATCAAGAGACATAGGGGCGGTGCCTGTTGAAAGCTACAAAGAGCAGTGTCGCTTCCTATTTTGTCTGGCTGGTTAGTAGTTGAGGGAGTTAGTATCCAGAGGAGTAGAGCTGCTAGATCTAGGTGGACCAAATACTGCACCGACACACTTTATTCGAGCAAATACCCAGTATGTACCTGGAAGATACCTGGAATGCGCCGCTCCTCACCTCTGACAAGCCCCGTTGCGTTTGCCTTCCCAGCCTGGGTTCATGCCTGGCTGACGGGCGGCTGATCTGTTAAATGATAATGATTAGGATTTAATAGGCTGCAATGCTTCGCGTGTCTACCAGATGGCATAAATTCATGAATTGTAATGCAGTATATATATATATACTGTGCAGTATTGCAGCCAGCGGGAATAAAATGCTTCAATCCCTGCTTGGAAAATACCTCAATGCACTCGGGCAGAAAACAGTCACAAACCTCAATACACCCGGGTATACCCGAATTCGTGGGACTAGCCGAGCTCGAATAAAGTGTGTCGCCAGTGTACCTCTCACCCTGCATAGGGGGTGAGGGAAGAGCTAGCCCCACTCTGTGTGGCCCTTAATCCAGAGTGGAGACAGGGGACATCCTGAAGGAGGACAGCGGACTGGCTGTCTATATACTGCATTGACTGCTACTGCTGAGAGACTTATAAAGAGCTGCTGCTATTTAAAGAGACAGTGTGTGAGACTGGAATCTCTCATCCCTGGGAGGGGATTCTGCAGTAGGGATTCCACCCCATATCACTGGGGCATACTACAGATGGAGGTGCTCACCATTAGAGGAGAATGAAGGCATCCACCCCAGAGATCTGTCCTGTTGTCCCCCATGTCACCGCGGGAGACTCAGGCCCTCCTGTTGCCAGCAGGTATGCACCACACTCAGACACGTAACCAGACCTTGTTGAGACACCCTAGGATAGCCGACATGAAGTTGGGGGGGGGGGGGGTCGATGGGTTACATATATATCAAACCCGTTATAGCGCAATCCGGTACAACGTGGATCGCCTTTCAGTACTGTGCAGTAGAAGTTAAGTTTGATAATACAGTCAATTACATCACAGCAATCATATGGTGTAGCAGGTAGAGAGTCGCTACTAGTGTATGAAGGGTAATGGGCTCGATTTCTGCATGGTATGGTAAAATTATTATTTCTTTTTAATTATAATGTATAATTTATAAATTATTATTTTATTACGTATTACTATATATTAAATAATAATTTATAAATTATACCAGACCATGCACAAATCACACCCATGAACCTTCATACACTGGTAGCGATTCTCTACCTGCTACACCATATCTAAGAAATGCAACTCGAAAATCCCATAGGTTTCTCTCTTACACAATTTATTTAACCTATTTCCCCCTCTCTGACCCAAAGTGACACATTCAATTCCTTTCATTTTCAAACCTTTTGAATCACTGTTATGATTCTCACTGTTATGATGTTTGGAAACACTATGCTGTTAAAAAACCTTTTCAATGTTCCTTTTGTGTTCCATGAAATGTTCCTTTAAAGTTCTTTTTGTCCTTCCAATGTATTGGAGTCCGCAAGGACATTCAAGAAGATAAATAATATATTTAGTTTTACAATTCATAAATTGCTTAATTGTATATTGAATTCCTGTTATATTAGACTGAAATGTTTTACTTTGTCTTTCGGAATGGGTTCATGTTGAACAACTTTTCGCACATTTATAGTATCCATTCGGTTTCATTGGGATCCAGCACTGTTGTCCATTTCCTTGGGGTTTGGTTTTCAATTCTGTAGGAGCTAAAATATTTTTCAGAGACTTACTCATTTTATATGCTAATTTCGGTTTATTAGATAATTTAGGTTTTAAAACGGTCATTCTCTAAAATACATTTTTGGGTCAGCGGTTTGATCTGTGTTTAGCCTGAACCCCCTGTAGTCCCCCCTCCTACACTCAAAGGAGAATGGAGTGCGATCCGGAAGTACAAGGCCGCAGGTGCGCGTGACCAGGCACAGATGGCAACTGAAGGAGAGGACACACAAGAGAAGACGGGAGAGACACGACAGAGGCAGCTGACTGTTTTATTATTAAATGCTGAGTCCGAGTGCTGAATGCAGCACTACAGAATGTGAGTGGGATTTATCCCCAAGTTTTATTTGTTTTTTTTCCGTATTAAAATAATCTGCACCACAGAGGGGTGTTAGTTTGTGCTCTTCTCCTTTCCACTTTTTTTTCCCTTCAATTCACAAGAGAGTTTGGGAGTAATCAAGAGGATGAAGCATCCACCCTGATTTGGACAATTAGGCTTTTTGGTGACATTTTTTATATTATTGGACATTTTTATAGAGATTTTGTACATTATTAGCACTGTTTGGAATTTTTTTATTGTAACTAATACAGATTCTGTTTATATCTAGTCTAGAGCATCCTTTCCTTTAATACATTTAGTTCTTACTGTACATCACAGTACTCTTGCATGGAGCACAATGTGCTGGGAGCAAATTACATAGTACCAATTATTGGTATCAGTGGATACGTTAAAGGTTTAAACAGTCCATATTTTTGCAAGGAGGTATCAGGAGCTAAAATATACAGTATGCTTAGTGTCACGATCACACGTTTGCTGGCAAATTGCCAGACACACTGAATTCTTACCACATGATCATGGAGTTGAGTGGAGTATGGGGTAAGAAAAATAATACTGTCTACCAGGTCCTCTCTTTTACCTGCCAACAGGAGCACTAAAGGGAATGAAATCCCCAAAACTGCTAGCCAGGCCGTCTCTAACTTAATGCTTTCAAACTGTCACAGTTGTGCTCGCCACAAACCAGAACCGGACCGTGGGGCTGAGGTGGGGTTATATAATCACCGACCTGAGACCACGTAGTCGGATCCAGATTGCGCAGTTCGTAGTCGTACATAGCAGGGTCAGGACTGGAGAGGGCAGCATAGTCAGTGGACGAGCCAGGCTCAGGATTGGAGACATCAGGGTAAACGTTATCCAGGCGGAGTTTCGGCAACAGGTAGTCAAGTAGGACCTGCTTCAGCGTAATAGCTGCAGGGTGGCAGCGGGTTCTGTGCGAGTGGCGACCGCGGCCCATGGTACCAGTTTCAGCAAGGAGAAGGTTGACCGGAGTGGGCACACCGCCAGGCAGCACTGGTAAACCAGTGCTTCAGCACAGAAGTCCAAAGCTGGGCACTGCAAAGGGAGAGAGCAGCAGGCCACTGGATCCAAACAGTAACCTCTGCTAGGGGTGAGTGCAGCAGGTTGCAGAATCCAGGCAGGCAGAACTTGGGCCTCTGCGTAGAGAGCAGCAGCAAGCTTTCGGGAAACAGGAACAAAGGCCTCTGTGTAGAGAGAAACAGCAGGCCACCGGAACCAGGGACTAGAGACGAGAACTAGAAACTAGAGCGTAGCGAAATCATTAGTAACACAGGAGACAAGCCAGATGGCTTGTGGCAGAACACATGTAATGTCCATAAGGAATTATGCTCGGCAGTTAAGCAGTGTGGGAGAGCAGTATATAAAGAGCGACGGGCCAATAACAGTGTTATGCCGGTGCTGCCCGCAGACCAGACCCATCCCTTCTACTGAGGTGAGGAACGTATATATGGGCACGCACCCGCAGCAAAAGGAGCGTGTCCATAGTGTGGTGATTTAGGCGTTGCCAGGCCAGGTGGTGTTAGCTAGCAATACTTGCCGGTACCGGTGAAGAAGTGCCATCGTCGTTGCCGTTTAGCCAAGGTCCGGGATTGGAGAATTCTGGAAGGTCGTTGTCAAAGCCGGGGTCGAGAGCCAGGGATAGACGTCCGCCAAGCCAAGTCGTAACCTGAGAGAATAAGAGAGAGAATGCCAGAGAAGTAATCCTAGTGGAAACTATGTCGAGCAATGAGTGAATGGGAGGACAGGCAATATAAAGTGCGGCTGACCAATCAGAAGTGGAGGCAGGCCTGGAGGAGTGCGTGGAGCTATCTTGGATAGGTCCACGTTATTGGCAGGCAGGTGATGGCTCTTATTTTGGCAGGAGGTCTTGTTCGTCTGCTGGGGGCATGGTTTCACTGCTAGAGCAGTGAATAAATTATCTTCACCCGGCGCGTGCTGTTCATGCACGCGGCCGGGACACACGGCAGCCGCATGGGAGAGGGAAGAGCCAGCAGGGGAGAGAGACCGCCGGGACGACAGGGAACCCCCAGAGCAGCAGGAGGTAAGTGGCGCCAGCGAGGGGCACGCACCTCAGCAGCGGGAGGTAAAGAAGATGAGGAGGGGTCGGCCGCGGGCGCCGCAATCCCTGACTCCTCACAATTCCCCCCCCTCAGGGTCGGCCTCAGGACGATCCTTCCATGGTTTGGATGAAAACGTCTTTCGGAAGGGTTGGAGGAGTCCGGGGGCATGAATGTCTTTAAGGGGTACCCACGACCTCTCTTCGTGTCCAAAGCACTTCCAATGGACCAAGAAGTGGACCATACCTCTCGAAAGACGGGAATCCAGTAAAGCCTGGACCTCGTACTCTTCATTACCCTGTACAATCACAGGGTCTGGTTTAGAAGTGTGGTCCGGAAAGAGGCTACTGGAGATGAAGGGCTTGAGAAGCGAGGTGTGAAAGACATTCGGGATTCTCGGAAGGAAACGGGATTACCTCCTCCACGATGGAAAAAGGACCCAGAAACCTAGGTGCCAATTTGGGGGAAGGAGTTTTGAGATGGATGTTCTTGGAAGATAGCCAAACCTTGTATTGTATGTCTTTATTTATATAGCGCCATTAATGTACATTGCGCTTCACAGCAGTAATACATGTGGTAATCAAATAAATAACAGATAATATAAATAACAGATCATGGGAATAAGTGCTTTAGACATTAAGGAAGAGGAGTCCCTGCTCCGAGGAGCTTGCAGTCTAATTGGTAGGTAGGGAGAACGTACAGAGACAGTAGGAGGGAGTTCTGGTAAGTGCGTCTGCAGGGGGTCAAGCTTTATGTATCATGTGTTCAGAATAGCCACAGTGCTATTCATATGCTTCTTTAAGCAAGTGTGTCTTAAGGTGGGTCTTAAAGGTGGATAGAGAGGGTGCTAGTCGGGTACTGAGGGGAAGGGCATTCCAGAGGTGAGGGGCAGTCAATGATAAAGGTTTAAGGCGGGAGAGGGCTTTAGATACAAAGGGGGTAGAAAGAAGACATCCTTGAGAAGAACGCAAGAGTCTGGATGGTGCATAACGAGAAATTAGGGCTGAGATGTAAGGAGGGGCAGAAGAGTGTAAAGCTTTAAAAGTGAGGAGAAGAATGGAGTGTGAGATGCGGGATTTGATCGGAAGCCAGGAGAGGGATTTCATGAGGGGAGATGCTGAGACAGATCTAGGAAAAAGTAGAGTGATTCTGGCAGCAGCGTTAAGGATAGATTGTAGGGGAGACAGGTGAGAGGCAGGAAGGCCGGACAGCAGGAGGTTACAGTAATCAAGACGGGAGAGAATGAGGGCCTGAGTCAGAGTTTTAGCAGTCGAGCAACAGAGGAAAGGGCGTATCTTTGTTATATTGCGGAGGAAAAAGCGACAAGTTTTAGAAATGTTTTGAATGTGAGGGGCGAATGTGAGAGAGGAGTCGAGTGTGACCCCTAGGCAGCGTGCTTGGGCTACTGGGTGAATGATCGTAGTTCCAACAGTAATGTGGAAGGAGGTAGTAGGGCCAGGTTTGGGAGGAAGTATGAGGAGCTCTGTTTTAGCCATGTTGAGTTTAAGGCGGCGGAGGGCCATCCAGGATGATATAGCAGAGAGACATTCAGAAACTTTGGTTTGTACAGCAGGTGTAAGGTCGGGTGTTGAGAAATATATTTGTGTGTCGTCAGCATAGAGGTGATAATTAAACCCAAAAGATGTTATTAGGTCACCTAGAGAGAGTGTATACAGAGAAAAGAGAAGAGGTCCCAGGACAGAGCCCTGGGGTACCCCCACAGAGAGATCAATAGAGGAGGAGGAGGTGTTAGCAGAAGAGACACTGAAAGTACGATGTGAGAGGTAGGATGAGATCCAGGATAGAGCTTTGTTCCGAATGCCAAGAGTATGGAGAATGTGAAGGAGAAGAGGGTGGTCCACGGTGTCAAATGCTGCAGAGAGGTCGAGTAATATGAGCAGAGGGTAATGACCTCTGTCTTTGGCAGCATGGAGGCTGTCAGTTATTTTAGTGAGGGCTGTTTCCGTGGAGTGAGCAGTGCGGAAGCCAGATTGTAGAGGGTCTAGGAGAGAATAGGTGTTGAGAAAATGGAGCAAGCGAGCGAATACAAGACGTTCAAGGAGTTTAGAGGCAAAAGGCAGGAGGGAGACAGGCCGATAGTTAGAAAGACAGGTAGGGTCAAGTTTGCTGTTTTTGAGTAGTGGTATGACAGTTGCATGTTTGAAGGAGGATGGAAAGGTTCCAGAGCAGAGGGAGGAGTTAAAAATGTGCGTGAGCATAGGGATTATAGTAGGAGCAAGAGGTTTTAGGAGATGGGAGGGAATGGGGTCAAGAGGGCAAGTGGTAGAGGGAGAAGAGGCGATCAACAGCGACACATCCTCCTCTGAGACAGTGGAAAAAGAGTCAAGGAAGGCAGGAGGAGAGTTAGGAAGATGTGTAGGATGGGAGGAAGAAACAGAGGGGATGTTCTGACGTATGGATTCCACCTTTTCCTTAAAATAGTCAGCAAAGTCCTGAGCGGAGATGGAGGAAGGAGAGGCAGCTGAGGGTGGTTGGAGTAGAGTATCAAAGACAGAGAACAGTCGGCGTGGGTTAGACTTGTGCATGTTGATTAGTGAAGAAAAGTAGGCTTGTTTAACTTGCGAGAGGGCAGAGTTGAAACAGGATAGCATAAATTTGTAGTGAAGGAAGTCTGCGAGAGTATGAGATTTCCTCCTGAGGCGTTCAGAGCAACGAGTCGAGGAATGCAGCATGCGCGTGTGGGAATTTAACCAGGGTTAAAAGGGCGAGTGCGGCAGAGAGAAAGCGGGGCATGTAGATCAAGAGATGAGGACAAGACAGAGTTGTAGTTCCTGACCAGGCTGTCAGAGTCTGTAGCAGAGCTTAGAGAGGAGAGGGAGGAGTGTAACGTGGACTCAAAGTCAGGTAAGTGAATAGAGCACAGGTTTCTGCAGAACCGGAGGGTAGATGGAGGTGGCGAAGGGGAGAAGCGAGATAGAGAGAATGAGATGAGGTGATGGTCAGAGAGAGGAAACGGGGAAATGGAGAAATCAGAGAGAGATAAGTTTTTAGTGAAAACCAGGTCTAAGTAGTGGCCATCCTTGTGGGTGCTGGCTGCAGTCCACTGTTGAAGGCCAAAAGAAGAGGTTAGAGAAAGAAAGCGGGAAGCCCAAGGGAGAGAGGGGTCATCAATGTGGCAATTGAATTCCCCAAGGAGAAGAACAGGGGAGTCTGAGGAGAGAAAGAAAGAGAGCCAGGATTCAAAGTGAGAGAGAAAGGCAGAAGGGGGATGAGTACAGGTAGGTGGGCGATAGATGACAGCCACGTGGACAGGGAGAGGAGAGAACATCTGGACAGTGTGAACCTCAAAGGAGGGAAAGGCAAGAGAGGGGGGAATAGGAAGAGTTCGGTAACGGCAGAGAGAGGAGAGCAGGAGCCCCACACCTCCACCCCTGCCATCAGGGCAGGGTGTATAGCTGTGTGGTGACAGAGGACGCAGGTAAGAAAGGAGTTCATTTGAACTGAGAAGTGGGGAACAAAGGAGAGATGGAGATATATGAATAGAGTTAGAGACATAAAGAGACTGGTGGAAGGAAGTGCATAATTTGAAAATAAGTGAGGTTGCAGCAAATATAAAAAATAAAGGCGGCATCACAGCAATAGTTAAGTGTTGAGATGTGCAGTCTTAGATAGATGATATCCTCCTTTCCAACGTAGATCAAAAGCAGGAATCAGAAGTAGTAGGTGATGTCCACTTTTCCACTTCTTTTTGAACTTCCTTTTTAAACTTCATATTCTACTTGAAACATTTCTACTTAAAAGCATATCTGCTTACAAGCATGGCTGCAAGCAGCAGTCACCCTCAAAACACTTGTTCCTTTAGGACTTAATGTGGACTTTGAACTGAGTGCCTTCCTTTGAAGTTTTTGAGTAAAAGCTGTATAGAATATTAAAGAGGATAAGGATTTGTGATGTTATGTTTACTATCACACTCATAATGTTTTTCTTCTTCTTTGTTTTTCCTTTGGAGATGCATCAATCGACGTTTTTAATTAAAGAAATGTGTGGGGAATATTTTATAATTTTTTAGTAAATTTATAGCTATTTCTATTGAATTGGATGTGTTTACCATTCAATATATAATTTTTTAATATGGATTTTTTAGTATATTATGTATTAAAGGTTAAATTGTATTTTAATATATTTGTATAAATTCTGTGGAGATCTGTTAGGGTGGTGAGTGTAAATCAATTACCCAATTAATTAGATCATCATATGTTGTGACCAATAGGGAGAAAGGTCATTACAATTAGGAAGGGTATATAAAGTATCCTCCTATGGGATTACGTCACTCCTGACGAAGCCGTCGACCCTGCACGGCGAAACGCGTAGAGCGTAACCCTCAACATAACACCCTGAGGGAGACGATACCCAGCTGATGTTCCGGTGGCGCCAACTGTACCCGTGTAATTCGGAAGTGACGTATCGGCATCTAGCTTGCAGCTCCGGTGACGCCAACCACATCCGTGAAACCCGGAAGTGACGTATCGGCATCCAGCTTGCAGCACAGGACGAGTACCGGTGGAGAAGGCGGACGCACTGGAGGTTCACGAGGTCGCGACTCGGTGTATCATCTTTACCTTTCACAACGCCCGTTTTACTCCGGTATCTTGTAAGCCTTGATTTTAACCATTCCGGATAAATTCATATGGTTTTTAACCTTTGGCTCTGTTGTCTCTCTTCGGGAATTTATTTCTCCCTTCTGTTGTTTATGGATATGTTCCTTATCCAATAGTTTTTTGCTCCTTGGAGCATTGCCACATTTATATTGCCAAACAGTATACACTATGGTAGTTTGTATATTTTCCAGGTATTGACGCTCCCCTGACTCCTATCCACTATCTCGTTTGAGGACCTTGAAACAGTCCCAGAAGGGTTTGAGTGTCTTTACTTTTATTTTGTTGCACGGTGAAGTTTATAATTTATATTATATTTGTTTATCACTGTTATTTGCACTGAAGTATAGTGTTAGAGCGCCATCTAATATATTGTGTATGTTAGTTCTGTTTTGTTTCTATTATTAGTATGGCAGCACCACTGGAAATAGAGGAAATAGAAATTGATAATAATGTTTCTAATATTTTTTCTAGAAGGCACACAAGAGTTGTAGATTTTAGTAATATTTTAAAACTTAATTTAGACTCTGTATCAGTAGTAGAAGAGTCTCACACTTTAGAATCTGAATTTGATAAATTAGAAAAACTTTTTATCAAAGATATTAAAAAATTTTGGGATTACACTTTTTTAGAGCAATATATACTAAATGGTAGAGTTCCAAGAGGCCTTAGAATCAAGAAGCACCCGTCCATGGATTTAGAGGATGAGGTGTTTATTGATAAATGGTATACTCTGCTGGAAGGATGTTCTAGAGATCTCATCAATCTCATAATTGAACAGCAGAAAAATCATGTTCTGCAGATTGACATTGAAATCAATGAAATTGAAACAAGAATTGGGAATTTAAGCCAAACGAGTTTATTCAGAGAAAAAGATGCCAATCTGCAGAATAAATTGGATAAAATCAGAAGGGAAACCATCACTAGGAAAGTTAAAAAATTTCTTAGGGATGAAGAAGATTATAAGGATGGACCTCCGAGAAAATCTGATCCTGATGAGAGAGAGAGCACAAAAGAAATTTTAATAATTGAAGCTAAAATCCCCACAAAAACCCATGTAAAACCCCAGAATAAAAAACCATTTGCAAAGAGGGATAAATCATGGGATAATAATAAGTATAATAAGAAATCTTTTAAAACAACAAAAGAGGCACAAAATAAATACAGAGAAAGTCCAAATCAGGAGAATTGGAGATACAAAAAAAGTAGAACTCCAAAGAAATCAAGTATTACTCCTAACAAATCAAATATAAAGATCAATGTGAGGAAAACTCCTAAACGGACTATTAGTATAGACTTCGATTCGGAAATAGAAATAGTGACTAATAACAGAAAAGAACAAAGAGAAGTCCAAAAAGAAAGATTGTTCACTAAAAATGACCCAAAGAAGGATTCTAAGGAGGATTTTTTAGGGGAGGGGGGGTCCACTTCTTTTCAGGGAGCAAACAAATATGCTCCTCTGATAAGGAGGGATCCCTCATCAGAAAGGAAAAGAATAAGAGTAGAAGAAAAAGGGGAAGAAGAAGGGAAAAAGAAACATCTCAAAAAAAGCAAGAGATAGTTAATAATATCTTCAACCTAAGTTCAAAAATACTCAGTGAACCAGAAAAGTCGTTGATTGCAAAGGGGCTTAAGTTTGCTCCCACTGTGGGTCCCAGCAATTTCGGTCTTTTTGTGGACGCTCAAAGGTTCCTTAGAAAACTCACTATTAAAAGGTTTTTTAGAACAAAGGAGGTAGAGCAGAGAACATCTGACAACCTGAAAAGGGATTCAGATGATAATTGCTCAATAAATATTCCCCCTAAGATACCTATTTTAGTCCATTCTGGTCTTAAATTGCCCTCTATGTTTTATCCCAAATTTGCAAAGGGTAACAATTTGGAGGTATTTTCAAATTTGGTGCAAAAAGATTTTGAAAGATTAGTGGAAACAGATAAAAGGTTTGACAACAATCTAACAAATTCTGAAAGAAAAGCTCTAAAAACTTTGCAGGAAGATACCTCTGTGGTCATAAAACAAGCTGATAAAGGGGGCGGAGTGGCTATCCTGGATAGAAAAGATTATATCGCAGAATCCAATAGGATTCTGGGTGACAGCCACACTTATTTACCTTTAAAGAAAGATCCAACAGCAGATTTTTTAAAAGAACTTAAAATTCTGTTAGATAAAGGTAAAATGGAAGAAGTAATAAATATGGAAGAATACAATTTTTTATATAGAGATAATCCAGTTAGACCTATATTTTATTACCTTCCTAAGTTACATAAAAATATTTGTAACCCCCCAGGAAGACCTATTATTGCAGACATAGACTCTCTAACGTCCCATCTATCTGCCTACATAGATGTTTACTTACAAAAATATGTGAAAGAACTCCCCTCCTACCTCAAAGATACTACTGATATTCTACGTATCTTAGACAATCAAGTTTGGGAAGAGGGATGGTATCTAGTGACATGTGACATCACGTCACTATATACCTGTATAAACCATAGAGACGGACATGAAGCAGTTGACAGAGCACTGTCCAAAGACTCAGAGATGCCAAATGAACAGGCCAATTTTATTCTGGATGGCATCAAATTCATCCTAGAGCATAACTACTTCATGTTTGAGGGTACATATTATCTACAAAAATGTGGTACCGCCATGGGCACAAAATTTGCACCCAGCTATGCAAACCTCCTGATGGGTGCTTGGGAGGAAGACCACATATGGTCTGTTGCAGAGCTGGGTGAGAATTTGTGCCTATGGCGCAGGTATATAGATGATATCATTTTTGTTTGGAAAGGGGATGAAGATAGCCTCATCCTATTCACCCATTACCTTAATGACAATTTGTTAAATTTACATTTTACATGTGACTATAGTCAAGAAAAAGTGAACTTTCTAGACTTAGAAATTTTCATTGAGGATGGTCTTATTAAGACCAAGACCTTTTTTAAGGGTGTTGATATTAATAACTATATATCTATGGACAGTTGTCATCATCCAAAATGGTTGGAAAATGTGCCATATGGGCAAATACGAAGAATTAGGAGAAATTGCACTGATGACAGCAATTTCTATAGCCAATCAGCCTTTTTACAAAATAGGTTTAAAGAAAAAAACTATGGGGATACAGTGATAAGAAATGCACTAGTAAAAGTAGAAAATTTAGAGAGGAAAAATCTGTTATGTGATAACAAAAAACAGTTGAGATCCAAGAATAACTTTGAGTTTTCATTTTGTACAAATTACAACAGCCAATCAGAAAAAATTTCAAAGATCATTCATAAACATTGGCATATTGTTAAAAATGACTCTGTACTGGGAGAAATTGTCCCAGATAAACCGACTGTAATTTTCAAAAGAGCCAAGGTTTTGAAGGATAAGTTAGCACCTAGCGCACTGCAAAAAATAAATCCAATTGCAAATAGGTGGCTAACACAAACTAAAGGCTTTTTTGGTTGTACTACGTGCACGGCCTGTAAATACAGGACTGATGATAAATTCGGTTATACATCATTTGTAACAGGAAAGCGGTTTAGTATCAAACAGCTTCTAACGTGTAAAACTGATCATGCAGTATACCTTGTGTCTTGCCCTTGTGGGCTACAATATGTGGGTCAAACTTCAAGAAAAGTACAAACACGCATACTTGAACCTATTGGTAACATAAGGAGAGGTATCACAACACATTTTCTGTCTAATCATTTCATCCAAAAACATAATGGAGACACATCAGGTCTTAAATTTACTGTTTTGGAGCAAGTGTTACCACATTGGAGAGGAGGGAATAGAATCACCTCTCTGAAAAAGAGAGAGAGTTTCTGGATATTCACCCTCAAAACACTTGTTCCTTTAGGACTTAATGTGGACTTTGAACTGAGTGCCTTCCTTTGAAGTTTTTGAGTAAAAGCTGTATAGAATATTAAAGAGGATAAGGATTTGTGATGTTATGTTTACTATCACACTCATAATGTTTTTCTTCTTCTTTGTTTTTCCTTTGGAGATGCATCAATCGACGTTTTTAATTAAAGAAATGTGTGGGGAATATTTTATAATTTTTTAGTAAATTTATAGCTATTTCTATTGAATTGGATGTGTTTACCATTCAATATATAATTTTTTAATATGGATTTTTTAGTATATTATGTATTAAAGGTTAAATTGTATTTTAATATATTTGTATAAATTCTGTGGAGATCTGTTAGGGTGGTGAGTGTAAATCAATTACCCAATTAATTAGATCATCATATGTTGTGACCAATAGGGAGAAAGGTCATTACAATTAGGAAGGGTATATAAAGTATCCTCCTATGGGATTACGTCACTCCTGACGAAGCCGTCGACCCTGCACGGCGAAACGCGTAGAGCGTAACCCTCAACATAACACCCTGAGGGAGACGATACCCAGCTGATGTTCCGGTGGCGCCAACTGTACCCGTGTAATTCGGAAGTGACGTATCGGCATCTAGCTTGCAGCTCCGGTGACGCCAACCACATCCGTGAAACCCGGAAGTGACGTATCGGCATCCAGCTTGCAGCACAGGACGAGTACCGGTGGAGAAGGCGGACGCACTGGAGGTTCACGAGGTCGCGACTCGGTGTATCATCTTTACCTTTCACAACGCCCGTTTTACTCCGGTATCTTGTAAGCCTTGATTTTAACCATTCCGGATAAATTCATATGGTTTTTAACCTTTGGCTCTGTTGTCTCTCTTCGGGAATTTATTTCTCCCTTCTGTTGTTTATGGATATGTTCCTTATCCAATAGTTTTTTGCTCCTTGGAGCATTGCCACATTTATATTGCCAAACAGTATACACTATGGTAGTTTGTATATTTTCCAGGTATTGACGCTCCCCTGACTCCTATCCACTGCAAGCAGCAGTGGCTGTTATGAGTTTACTTATATACTTTTAGAAAGTCACCTGGTTGGCACAACAAACTTAATTAGCACATGTGAGGGTAGTTAAAGCAAATGGTTTTTCAAAGGTGGGTGTTGTCTTGCACAAGTGTGAAAGCTGAATTAAATTAAGACAGGAGGGGGATGATTTACAGACAGACAATTGGAATATGTTTTTACCTAAATAGAACTAAATACACAGCAGGGGAGGATATCAGGATAGACATACAATTGGAATATGTTTTTACCTAAATAGAACTAAATACACACCAGGGGAGGATATCAGGATAGACAGACAATTGGAATATGTTTTTACCTAAATAGAACTAAATACACAGCAGGGCAGGATATCAGAATAGACAGACAATTGGAATATGTTTTTACCTAAATAGAACTAAATACACAGCAGGGCAGGATATCAGAATAGACAGACAATTGGAATATGTTTTTACCTAAATATAACTAAATACACAGCAGAGGAGGATATCAGGATAGACAGACAATTCGAATATGTTTTTACCTAAATAGAACTGAATACACAGCAGGGGAGGATATCAGAATAGACAGACAATTGGAATATGTTTTTACCTGAGGAAAGAGAAGAGATGAGATGAGTGAGTGATTCAATAGTCTTCCTTCCTTTTTAAACTTCATATTCTACTTGAAACCTTTCTACTTAAAAGCATATCTGCTTACAAGCATGGCTGCAACCTTGTCCCCGGGTTTGTAGTTGGGTGCCGGTCGGCGGTGACGATCAGCCTGGGTTTTAGATGTCAAGGAGGCTTTTTGCAGTGCAGATTCAATTCTGGACCAAGAGTCCTATAGGAGTGCGATGTGCTCGTCCACGGCTGGTACTCCAGAGGAGTTTTTAGAAATAGGTAGGCGAGCCGGATGGAATCCATAGTTGATAAAGAAGGGAGTCTCACGGGTAGACTCGTTCCTGGAGGAATTAAAGGCATACTCAGCCCAGATAAGAAAGGAGTTCATGTGAACTGAGAAGTGGGGAACAAAGGAGAGATGGAGATATATGAATAGAGTTAGAGACATAAGGAGACTGGTGGAAGGAAGTGCATAATTTGAAAATAAGTGAGGTTGCAGCAAATATAAAAAATAAAGGCTACATCACAGCAATAGTTAAGTGTTGAGATGTGCAGTCTTAGATAGATGATATCCTCCTTTCCAACGTAGATCAAAAGCAGGAATCAGAAGTAGTAGGTGATGTCCACTTTTCCACTTCTTTTTGAACTTCCTTTTTAAACTTCATATTCTACTTGAAACATTTCTACTTAAAAGCATATCTGCTTACAAGCATGGCTGCAAGCAGCAGTGGCTGTTATGAGTTCACTTATATACTTTTAGAAAGTCACCTGGTTGGCACAACAAACTTAATTAGCACATGTGAGGGTAGTTAAAGCAAATGGTTTTTCAAAGGTGGGTGTTGTCTTGCACAAGTGTGAAAGCTGAATTAAATTAAGACAGTAGGGGGATGATTTACAGACAGACAATTGGAATATGTTTTTACCTAAATTGAACTAAATACACAGCAGGGGAGGATATCAGGATAGACAGACAATTGGAATATGTTTTTACCTAAATAGAACTAAATACGCAGCAGGGGAGGATATCAGAATAGACAGACAATTGGAATATGTTTTTACCTGAGGAAAGAGAAGAGATGAGATGAGTGAGTGATTCAATAGTCTTCCTTCCTTTTTAAACTTCATATTCTACTTGAAACCTTTCTACTTAAAAGCATATCTGCTTACAAGCATGGCTGCAACCTTGTCCCTGGGTTTGTAGTTGGTTGCCGGTCGGCGGTGACGATCAGCCTGGGTTTTAGATGTCAAGGAGGCTTTTTGCAGTGCAGATTGAATTCTGGACCAAGAGTCCTGAAGGAGTGCGATGTGCTCGTCCACAGCTGGTACTCCAGAGGAGTTTTTAGAAATAGGTAGGCGAGCCGGATGGAATCCATAGTTGATAAAGAAGGGAGTCTCACGGGTAGACTCATTCCTGGAGGAATTAAAGGCATACTCAGCCCAGATAAGTAATTCTGCCCAGTCATCCTGAGAGTTAGAGACGAAGCACCTTAAGTATTTCTCGAGGGATTGATTAACCCTCTCGGTCTGTCCGTTCGATTGAGGGTGATATCCAGAAGAAAAGGAAGATGAGATGCCCAATCTCTTGGTGAAATTCCTCCAGAATCTGGAGACGAATTGAGAGCCCCGATCAGATACGATGGATGTAGGAATCCCATGGATCCGGAAAATCTCTTTGGAGAAAATATCAGCTAGGGCGGGTGAGGAGGGTAATCCTTTGAGAGGGATAAAATGTGCCATCTTGGAAAACTGGTCCACTACTACAAGAATGGTGTTCATACCATTCGACCTAGGCAACTCCACAATAAAGTCCATCGATATGTGTGACCAGGGACGCTCCGGAATAGGTAAGGGTAAGAGAAGGCCCTGAGGTTTCTGACGAGGAATTTTGTTACGTGCACATACCGGACAGGACCGTGTAAATTCGAGAATGGTTTTGGCCATATTGGGCCACCAGAAGGGGCGACGGATGAGATCCAAGGTCTTCTTGAATCTTGGATGCCCTGCCGAACGGGCAGCATGTCCCCAGTCGAGTATCTCAGGAACGAACTTGTGCTCTACGTACAAGGTGTCTTTCGGAACCTCAAGACCAGTCGGAAGATGTTTTTGTGATTTGATGATCTTCTCAAGATTCTTGAACGCCGCAACCACTATGATCCTTTGTTTAGGAAGGATGGACTCGGTGGTCTTTTCCGGTCTCTCTTCAGAAGAGTATTGTCTGGAGAGGGCATCCACCTTGACGATTTTTGTGCAGGGAATATATGACAGAATAAAATTATATCTGGAGAAAAATAACGACCAGCGGGCTTGGCGAGGACCTAAGCGACGGGCTTTTTTCAATGTACAACAGGTTTTTATGGTCCGTGAGAATCGTGAATGGCTCTTTTGATCCCTCCAGAAGGTGCCTCCATTCCCGAAGAGCCAGCTTGACAGCCAAAAGTTCCCTATTGCCCACGTCATAATTTTTTTTTAGAAAAAAACCCGCAAGGGTGAAGTTTGTCCTGGGGAGAAAATTTCTGAGACAGAACCGCACCAGCCCACAGTCAGAAGCATCAACCTCTAGGGTGAACGGAAGATTAGTGTTCGGATGTCGAAGGATGGGAGCAGAGACAAAGGCTTGTTTCAACGTCTTAAATGCCGTGGCTGCCTCGGGTGATCAAGAAGAAGGATCTGCACCTTTTTGGGTCAGTGCCGTGATAGGAGCGATGATGGTGGAAAAGTTGCGAATAAATTTCCGGTAATAGTTGGAGAATCCTAAAAATCGCTGAATAGATTTGAGGGAATTGGGTTGCGGCCAATCCACTACGGCTTTCAGTTTCTCTGGGTCCATATCCAAGCCTCTGTTGGAGATAATGTACCCAAGAAAGGAAGTGGTAGACTGGTGAAAAAGGCATTTCTCCATTTTAGCAAACAACCGGTTCTCTCAGAGAAGCGAAAGCACAAACTTCGTGTGGATGATATGGACCTGTAAGTTTTGGGAAAAAATAACGATGTCATCCAGGTAGACAATCGCAAAGCAATTAAGGACATCCCGAAAGATGTCATTGATAAAGTCCCGAAAAACTGCTGGTGCATTGCACAAACCGAAGGGCATCACTAGGTATTCGTAGTGCCCGCTACGGGTGTTGAAGGCAGTTTTCCATTCATCGCCCTCCCGGATACGGATGAGATTGTATGCCCCACGGAGATCAAGTTTGGTAAAGAGGTTGGCCCCTTGAAGTCTGTCGAAAAGTTTGGAGATGAGTGGGAGTGGATAACGATTTTTCACCATAATATGGTTCAGGCCCCGGTAATCAATACACGGTCTGAGAGTACCATCTTTCTTCTTGACGAAGAAGAATCCAGCCCCCGCGGGAGAGTTGGAATGACGTATAAAGCCCCGCATTAAGTTCTCACGAATATATTCATCCATGGCTTCCGTCTCGGGCAACGAGAGGGGATAGGATTTGGACTTTGGCAAAATGTATCAAGGTACCAGGTCAATCGGACAGTCGTAGGAACGATGGGGGGGAAAGAGCTCAGATTGCGTCTTGCTAAAAACGTCCAAAAATTCTGCGTAAGGGGGAGGTAATTCCCTTTTAGGATTGGATGTGTTAGCTAGTAGATGAGACGAATGTTCCGTAGACGAAGAAGATTCCTCTGACCTTGACCTCCAGACAATCGGATTAGGGGATACCCAATCGATGCGCGGATTGTGCTTCTCCAACCAGGGCAGGCCAAGCGTGACCGGTGTACCCGGGGCATGAATCACATCAAAGCCCAGGGTCTCTTTGTGGGAGTGAGAAGAAAGGGTGATAGGACCGGTCTCCAAGGAGATATATGCCGGAGTGAGTGGCCGATTATCAATCCCGACCAAGGCAACGGGGGACTTCTTCTTAGAAAGTGTGATCTGATTTTGTTCAGAGAAGGTCTGATCCATGAAGTTCCCTCCTGCGCCGCAATCGATAAATGCTGCTGTGGAGGTGCGGAATGTAGGACCAGAAAGGGAGACGGGAATGGTCAATTTTTTAGGGAGTTCCCTTCTGGATAGGGGACAAGAAGATTTAGCACCCAGGGAGAGCCCCTTCGTACTCACTGGGTTTGGTCATTTCCCAGAGATGGTGGACAGTCACAGGTACGCTGCTCAGAAGATCCGCAATGATGGCACGACTCTCCGGTAGAGCGAAATTGTCGTAAGGGTACACGAGGGTGCTGGACTCCGAGTTGCATTGGCTCTGGGGCTTCCAGCACAGGGAGCGGGGAGAAGACGGGTCTCGAGGTAGTAGAGAACCTGGAGAAAGGAGCACGGAAAGGCGTAGACCGGGGTTGCTGATGCTGAGCGTGACGTTCCTGAAGACGCTGGTCCATACGAATGGCCAGGGTGATGAGGTCCTCCAGAAGTCTTGACCTGGGTTGAGAAGCAAGTTCATCCTTCAGGGAGTCCGATAAGCCTTTCCAGAAGACGGAGACTAAGGCCTCCTGACCCCAACGAGTCTCAGCTGCTATGGTCTTGAATTCCAAGGCGTATTGGGCCACAGGACGACGTCCCTGTGTAAGCTGCAGCAGGGAATCAGAAGCAGTCTCTTGTCATGCGGGGGTATCGAAGACCTGTTGAAAGTCTTGTCTGAAGGCTGCGTAATCTCAGGTAATATCGGGGCGCAATTCCCAGATCGGGGAGGCCCATGCCAGTGCATTACCTGTGAGCAGACTGTACACATAAGCTATCTTTTTCCGACCAGTAGAATACAGCTGCGGAGCCATCTCGAACTGGATCTCACATTGGTTGAGAAAGCCACGACAAGCGTGGGGATCCCCTGCGTAGGGCTTTGGAGCCGGAATCTTCGGACCTGAGGATGAAGTGGATGTTGAATCTGACTGCGCCGGCGGTGCAGCCGCAGGTGGTGCCTGTAGAGAAAGGTCCTGTACCTGTTTGGCGAGGAGAGCCACTTGATCCGTTAAGGCCTGGATTTATTGGTACATGGCTGTCATCATAGAGTCCACATCTGTCTGGTCTGCGTCTTGTGGGCTCGACATAATGTTACGCCGGTGCTGCCCGCAGACCAGACCCGTCCCATCTACTGAGGTGAGGAACGTATATGGGCACGCACCCGCAGCAAAAGGAGCGTGTCCGGAGTGTGGTGTTTTAGGCGTTGCCAGGCCAGGTGGTGTTAGCTAGCAATACTTGCCGGTACTGGTGAAGAAGTGCCGTCGTCGTTGCCGTTTAGCCAAGGTCCGGGATTGGAGAATTCCGGAAGGTCGTTGTCCAAGCCGTGGTCGAGAGCCAGGGATAGACGTCCGCCAAGCCAAGTCGTAACCTGAGAGAATAAGAGAGAGAATGCCAGAGTAGTAATCCTAGTGGAAACTATGTCGAGCAATGAGTGAATGGGAGGACAGGCAATATAAAGTGCGGCTGACCAATCAGAAGTGGAGGCAGGCCTGCAGGAGTGCATGGAGCTATCTTGGATAGGTCCACTTGATTAGCAGGCAGGTGATGGCTCTTATTTTGGCAGGAGGTCTTGTTCGTCTGCTGGGGGCGTGGTTTCACGCGTGCGGCCGGGACACACGGCAGCCGCATGGGAGAGGGAAGAGCCAGCAGGGGAGAGAGACTGCCGGGGACGACGGGGAACCCCCAGAGCAGCAGGAGGTAAGTGGCGCCAGCGAGGGGCACGCACCTCAGCAGCGGGAGGTAAAGAAGATGAGGAGTGGCCGCGGGCGCCGCGATCCCTGACTTCTCACAAACAGGAGGGAGGTGTGTGAGAATGCTCCAATGACAGAGCACAGGGCAAAGGCTGCAGTGAAAGCTAGCACAGGTGCTAATGATTGCAAGAGGGAGTTTTAGGTGAACTGCAGAGATCTGCAAGGCTACAAGCAAAGTCAGAAACCGATTCCTTACACAAACCAAGTCCTCCAACCAAGAGTCCATGATCTCGTGACACCCTGCTTGCTCAATCTGATTAATGACACATTGTGATCAGTGCTACCACTCTGCATTAAAATAATATTCAAAAATATGCTCTGGATGTGCGTGCTAAAAAAAGTTAAACAATTACTTAAGAGATAAAGACAGAAATATTACATTTGATGATTTAATTTCACAAAAACAGTGAAACATATAGCAAAACAAAGTTTATTAAAAAAAAAACATGCTGTATGAACAATAAGAGTTCAGTAGTTGGAACAGCAACATGTAGATGTGTTGTCATAGGTCCCAGTGTGTTTGGGCAGAGAATCAGGAATCCATTCTACACAGAATGTACCCACAGAATGAAGATAAAGGGCCTCATGCAGTAAGCGCCGATAAGGCTTTTATCGGCATTTTCCCGCCAAAATTAGATTTGAGATTCAGTAAGCACCGATAAGTGCTCAAAATCGGCAGTTTTTCTTGGCGAAAATTTTTTATCGGCATGCGGCTGCCGATAACCCACTTATCGGGACTTTTTGGCACTTTTTGAAATCGGCTGTATTCAAGTAGCCCCGATCAGCTTTTCGGTGCTGATCGGCACTCAGAAATGGAGATTTCATCGGCAATTGGTCCCGCCAACTAAAGTTGGCAAGTTGGAAGGGAGAACGATCGGCAAGGTTGCTGGGACGGCACTTAGAATAAAAACCTCATCTCTACATCAATGGAGCGGGGACTTATAACATTATAGTAGTGTTTACGTTCTATTGCTCATAATACAAATGTGCTTGGCATTACAGTGTCGAGGTCATTCACTTCATCATGTCACCCCTTACGTTTATTATTTGCATAACATTGTACTTTTATATGTTATGATGATTTGCGTGTCACATTACTCTTCATGTTATGATGTGTCAAGGGAAAATCCTATACTCAACTCTTAAAGGAGCAGCTCACATCATATCCAACATGTAACTTAATTGTGCTTCAATTTATTATATGATGTAACACATTTCACACATCTAACACAACCAGCGTATAGTAATGTTGCAATACATTAGAGAATGCTTTGAATGTGTAACGCATGATCAAACGTAAATGTAGCTTTTTGTTTTCATGTTTACATGTACTTTGTGACCTCCCTCTTTTGATGACTGCCGCAATTGGACACTCAATCACATTGCATGTTTACATTGTACACGAAGCATTACAATCACTTCATGCTAACTTATACACACATGTAGAATAGTTACTCATTTTTACACGATTGAAACTCAATCAATAGCAACTATCCTGATGCCATTAAATGATGCATATGCACAGTAGAATTACTTCATGTGAACATGTGACAATGACATGCCAAATTGACATGTTGCAACGAAGTTTTTCAACGTAAATGTAATGGTTTTATACTAATTAGATGACTGAATGTTGCGTTCAGAAGGGGTACATGCATTACACATTCCACAAATACTTCCCAATAAATGCTTGTACAAAGCTTAACGTTACATCATTCTCAAATATCATGATTGCCAGGTGAACACACATAAATAATATTTGTAATTGCAAATGGATACACGTTGGGAGTGAACTACTTGGATATGTTAATGTAAGACCTTGCACTTTAGCAAGTCACCTGACATCATCACATAGGTATTTAAAGGAGGACAATTACCTGCGCATTCACAGCTACACTACCGACACGTTTTATCCGAGCACGGCTAGCACCGCAAGCCGGGGGATGCCCCGGCGTGCTAGCCGCACTCCCTCAGTGTGCCGCGCATCACCGATGCGCGGTCACGCATCATCGGGTGCCTGCGCCCCCTGCGCGTGCGTCCAGGGCTCCCCGAGGGAGCCCTGGTGTCCCGCGATGTGGGGACGGTGGCAGGGGGTTCCGGGGGACCCGTCGGACCCGGCAGCGGGAGGGAGAGCGCCCCGATCGGAGGGCGCTCCTCCGCTGCTTCGGCGCGTGCCCGGCACCCTCCGGCGCGCGCCAGGTTACTGCTGCGGCCGAGAACGGGCAAATGCTCGAATAAACTCGGCCGCAGCAGTACAGACCTGAAAATGATGTGAATGTTTATGAGACGGAGGAACATTCTATTGCACGAGAGGCTTGCTGATGGAGAGGATGTCATAGGCCAAGGAAGGGACAGAGGCAGGGACAGTGTCAGGGACAGTGACAGGGACAGGCACGTGGACAGGAGAGGGAGAGGTCGAGGGAGAGGGCAAGGAGATGAGAGGAGAAGAGAGAGGAGAGAAGTTGTGCCTCATCCTCGTTTGTACAGGGAGAGAACCCTGTTAGATGGGATGAGTGAGGAGGAGATAGTAAGTCGCTATCGTTTGAGTTCAGCAGCAATCTTAGCTTTTTATGAAGAGATACGGGGAGATTTAGATTTTGTGACAGCCAGAGGTCGTGCAGTCCCTGGGCTTGTTAAAATGCTGTGCTCATTACATTATCTTGCTTCCGCGACATTCCATTCAACTGTGGGCATAGTGGGCGGGGTCTCGCAATCTACATTCTCGCGGGCCTTTACCCAGTTTCTATGTGCACTCAATAAACGCGCTAGGAATTATATTCATTTTCCTACAGAGCACACAGAGTGGCTGGAAGTCAGGAATGGCTTTTATACCATAGCCGGGATACCATGTGTGATGGGTGCAATCGATTGCACCCATGTTGCTTTGATCCCGCCTAGTCAGAGTGAGCATGCTTACTGCAACCATAAGCACTACCATTCCCTGAATGTACAGGTGGTATGCGATGCCACGATGAAGATTATGCATGTGGTAGCCAAATTCCGTGGTTCCAGTCACGATTCCTCTATCCTGAGAAACTCATCAGTCTTCCATGCTTTCGAAGAAGGCTATTTTGGACCTGGTTGGCTGGTGGGTGAGTACATATGATGATGTGTAAAAATGAACTACAGGCATACCCCGTTTTACATACACTCGCTTTACGTACACTCACACGTACGTACATTTTTTTGTTGTTGCACCTTACCCCCTGTGTACGTACGCGTGCTTCGCGAGTACGGACACCAGGGGGCGGCGTGCGCACCTCAACACTCCTGCAACCTCCTTCATGCTCGATCTCCCTGTTCCCTCTGCCCTCCCATCTGTCTCTGTTCCCCCTCCGATCTGTCTTCGTTCCCCCTCCCATCTGTCTCTGTTCCCCCTCCCATCTGTCTCCGTTCCTCCGGCACCCAAGCTCTATAAATCAGCAGCTTAACCAGCAATTCCGCCCGCACTTACTGCAGCCCGTGATTCTGCTTCCTCCCCCCTCCTCCCCCCTCCTCCCTCCTCAGAGCTCGCTCCTGTCTGCTGCAAAACTTTGCATGTAATGTGAACTATGAGCAACAGTGAGGGGGAGGTGAAGATCGTCTGCTGCAATCTTTTCTTGTGTGTGTGTGTGTGCGACTGAGTGAGTGACAGTGTGTGTGACAGTGACAGTGTGTGACTGAGTGACAGTGTGTGTGTGACTGAGTGAGTGAGTGACAATGTGTGTGTGTGTGTGTGTGACTGAGTGAGTGAGTGACAATGTGTGTGTGACTGAGTGACAGTGTGTGTGTGTGTGTGTGACTGAGTGACAGTGTGTGTGTGTGTGTGTGTGTGTGTGTGTGTGTGTGTGTGTGTGTGTGTGTGTGTGTGTGTGTGTCTCTGAGTGACTGTGTGTGTGACTGTGTGTGTGTCTGAGTGACTGTGTGTGACTGACTGACTGTGTGTGACTGAGTGACTGTGTGTGACTGAGTGACTGTGTGTGACTGAGTGACTGTGTGTGACTGTGTGTGACTGAGTGACTGTGTGTGACTGTGTGTGACTGAGTGACTGTGTGTGACTGAGTGACTGTGTGTGACAGTGTGTGACTGAGTGCGTGTGCGTGTGACTGAGTGAGAGTGCGTGACTGAGTGAGTGAGAGTGCGTGACTGAGTGACTGAGTGACTGAGTGAGTGAGTGTGTGACTGAGTGAGTGAGAGTGAGAGACTGACTGAGTGAGAGAGAGACTGAGTGAGAGAGAGTGAGAGAGAGAGACTGACTGAGAGAGAGAGACTGAGTGAGAAAGAGAGAGAGAGTGAGAGACTGACTGAGAGATTGACTGAGTGAGAGAGAGAGACTGCGAGAAGGAGAGAGAGACTGCGAGAAGGAGAGAGAGACTGCGAGAAGGAGAGAGAGACTGCGAGAAGGAGCGCGTGACAGCGAGAAGGAGAGAGCTGCTATACAGTACTGACCCGCGTGAGCGCCTCTCACCTATTTGCTTGCTCCCATTCATTTTATTTGAATAAAGCCTACTGTATTTATTTTGGTTACAAATGCCTTATTTACATCAGTTATGCACATATATGAGGCTTGCAGTACAGTACATGCATCGTAAAGTGGAAAAAAAAGTAGTGCTTCACTTTAAATACATTTTCACTTTACATACATGCTCCGGTCCCATTGCGTATGTTAAAGTGGGGTATGCCTGTATTGTTTTTCTAATAAATGTTGTATGTAATAATGTTAACACTAATTGTTTCATATGTGTGCACAATGGATTATAGGTGACTCAGGATACGGAATTAGGCCGTGGCTGTTGACCCCTGTGGCAAACCCTCGAAGTGAAGCAGAGGAGAGGTACTGCACCGACACACTTTATTCGAGCAAATACCCAGTATGTACCTGGCAGATACCTGGAATGCGCCGCTCCTCACCTCTGACAAGCCCCATTGCATTTGCCTTCCCAGCCTGGGTTCATGCCTGGCTGACGGGCGGCTGATCTGTTAAATGATAATGATTAGGATTTAATAGGCTGCAATGCTTCGCGTGTCTACCAGATGGCATAAATTCATGAATTGTAATGCAGTATATATATATATACTGTGCAGTATTGCAGCCAGCGGGAATAAAATGCTTCAATCCCTGCCTGGAAAATACCTCAATGCACTCGGGCAGAAAACAGTCACAAACCTCAATACACCCGGGTATACCCGAATTCGTGGGACTAGCCGAGCTCAAATAAAGTGTGTCGCCAGTGTACAATGTTGTCCATATATCTACGCGATCCGTCATAGAGAGGACATTTGGGTTTCTCAAAACAAGATTTAGGTGTCTCGATAGAACTGGTGGGGCACTTCAATATAAGCCTGCTAAAGTGTCTGATATTATAATTGCATGTTGCATTTTGCACAATGTGGCACTCAGAAATAATGTTCAAACAGGGTTTGGAGGAGGAGCATCCCGTCAATTTACCAGCTGACACAGAGCAAACAGCCAGTGGTGTTGAGACACGTCTGAATGTCATAAACACATTTTTTCATGTAAGCAAATACATACACTGGCGACACACTTTATTCGAGCTCGGCTAGTCCCACGAATTCGGGTATACCCGGGTGTATTGAGGTTTGTGACTGTTTTCTGCTCGAGTGTATTGAGGTATTTTCCATGCAGGGATTGAAGCATTTTATTCCCACTGGCTGCAATACTGCACAGTATATATATATATACTGCATTACAATTCATGAATTTATGCCATCTGGTAGACACGCGAAGCATTGCAGCCTATTAAATCCTAATCATTATCATTTAACAGATCAGCCGCCCGTCAGCCAGGCATGAACCCAGGCTGGGAAGGCAAACGCAACGGGGCTTGTCAGAGGTGAGGAGCGGCGCATTCCAGGTATCTGCCAGGTACATACTGGGTATTTGCTCGAATAAAGTGTGTCGGTGCAGTATATGTTAATAGTACTACATAGATGTATTCATTCTTTGTTATGATAAATACATTTGTCCAAATACCATTTACTTAGGAAACAGATGAATATGGTTCGCACACCTTTCTCTTCTCTGCTGTGTGGACAAATGCATGTGGCACCGATATGTCATTCATCCACAGGTTGTATTATACTTCTTATCACTAACAGTTGTTGTGTGTACGTGAAGAAAAATTGTGTACTAAAGTTATACTTTATGTACATGCTCTTTTTGGTTATGCATACACAATAAACCTACTATGTCCATAGTCATTAGTTAGAGCAGTATGGTTACATACAATGTTATCTGTGCAGTGTGACATGTGAGTCACAATGATGTGTACACCAGTGTGTACTGTATTTCATATCATATTTAACAAATTCTACATGGTGTTTCATATGTAAAACAAAATGGTACATTTTGTGTGTTGATTACCTTAATGAACATGTCATGACAATGATTTATATTCATTCATGTTTTCTTTTTCAAGGTATATCACTTCAATGACTGCTCATGGTATGTATTTCAATTCACATCTGTCAATTGATGTGCCAACCTCGATACAGGTATAGTTACAGGATGTATAAACAGAACGTATTTAGAAATATGTGACTATTGAAACATGTCGGTTCTCTATAGTGTACGTGCGTTTTGCTACACTTGGTGGTTAATGTGCAGTGTATGTTAAAATCATTAGGGACATTACATAACATGTAATGTATCAAACGATACAAATTTCATTCATTTAATATAGGGGTGGGGAGAGAGAAGGTGGTAAACCCTGCTCAACTATTGATTATGTGAGGACAACATCCACGGATGCACATGATTGATCTTAACACTCAATGCATGTTTGCCTGAAAACACACCAATGTTTTCTACATCATTTACATTGCAATGTATGTGATTAGTTGTTGTATCACTGCATCTTCATGTTGATTACTACATTGTCACATGTGTATTTATAAGTCAAAGATGTGTGTTGATTTGACGTACATGTAACATGTGTCAAAATGTTAACACCATTCCAAATCATAGTTATTTGTATTCTCAATTTTTCCAAATTCATTCCACACAATGATAATGTTGTTAATATAATTTTAATTTCATTCACGTTAGTTATTCATAATGATCATGATCCTTTACAACTAATATCAACATATGAACGTAAATGACGTGGACATTTGCATACGCACACATTTCAGCAACAGTTTTTGTGTTTGTAGCAGTTTTTGTGTGATGCATGATTTTCTACGTCAAATAATATGAACAAACATACTAATGTTGATTGTATCATTGGACTCACTTCGCTATGTATGTGTTTAACGTTTACTAAAAACACTAATCTATAGTTAGTCGTGAGAATCAAATTTACACACAAATGTTAAACTTTTCATGATCTTTAACTAGCATTCATTAGCTCATGCATGTTAGGTTAGCACTACAACTTAGGTTAAAAATACATTTTCACACCACTAAACACTTTCTATAACCTCCCTATTGTTATTGTGTACGTTCAGATAGAATCTCTAGGAGTTGTTATGTAGAATTTACATTCTTTGTCAATTCACACGTCAGATTATACAATATAGTAGAAAAATTTGTTTGCTGAGTGTGAATGTTGGTTGCATATATCACAGAGCAAGACATATAATGTTAGTAGAAAAAATTCAACACAAATATTAAATTTCTACATTCAGTGCTTAGCAACATCATTATGTTAATTAAGTGCATAGTAAATATTGGCATAACATGACAACATTATGTATTTATTGTTAATCTGCGCACCAAGCATTGAAAGCATTGTTACATATTTATTATAATATTTTTTCGGTCGTCGTCACAATCATGTAATATAACGATTGGCTCATCTGAAATCATACATTGTTCCCATGTATTCATCCACGACATCTGTGAAATACAGGAAACACATGATGTTCAAAGATGGCACATTTATATATGTCTCAGCATGACAACGCGTAACACATCTCTATATGATTGTTGATATTCACGCATAAGTAACGTATATGTTGAAAGTGCAAGGTTAAAACCACAGATACTGAACTGTCATTATTATAATTGCGTTGCTGGCATTACTACGGATATGATTTTTCCGGTGCCTGTATACATAATAATGTGCACGCACAACGTGTTTTGCGCGTGCACTTCACAATTGTGTGGACTAAGTCTTAGCGCATGCGCTAAACGATGTGTACGCTGTGCGTTCTATACATGTCCCTCCATGGTGCTGCTAGCAGTAAGCATATCAAGGCTGGAAGTTATTATATGGAAGCGAAACTAATTCACTTTTACACACGTACATATCTAAACTTTTTAAACGGACGTGTGTCCATGGAAACAACGGACGATCAGCCAATGATCGAACAAAATACATGTGATGTCATGTTAAGGCACCCGTGAAATGCACGCAAACACTCCTCCCACTGAATTAACATTGTCCTCCAGCGCTGTGCACGCACCGCCCCACCAACGTGCACGCATGACACACTGCACTGACCGTAACAATAAGCTACGGGCACAGCCAATACGGTTTAAGGTGCGCACGTTGGTTGGGGGCGGGACTTGCATCCGTAAACCTTTTTAAGGACGCCTTGGGACATGACAACGGTCCCACGACATATGTGGGCGACACTTTATTTTTCTATGTTGCATGCTAAACTATGAAGTGTGTGTGTGTGTTACAGTTAGTGTAACATGTTGAAATGATTCTTTAAAAGTGATAATAATCTAGGTTTTGTGAGTCCGTCAACAATGTGTAGTAATGCTTCGTCATGTAGTATATTGTTATAAGGAATAATGTTTTAGTGCACGCTACATGTAAGCCTGTCTGCAATGTTAAGCTGTATCCACACATTTGGCTAACAAATGGTGTATATTAAAAATGTACACATATATAATGGGAGTAAAGGCATAACGATTTTTATATTTACCATTCTTGTAGAAGTCAAAACTGGTTTGGCTGCAACTGCTTGCTCCAGGAAGGCACAACAGTATCATCCATGGTTGAGGCAACCGTTGAATCCTGAATCACACACATCTCCATGAGGCGGCCATATGGATCTGCAGTGGCTTCTTCAAACAAGACATCCGGAGGTACGTACAGTTCTTGGTTGTTTTCCCATCCAAATTGGTATTGGCCATATAAGTTTGGATACATATCATAGTAGTTATGTGCATCTTGCATGTGGCCTTGATGAATGGAGGGTGCAGGTATAGCCGCAGACGCGACAGTCGGTGCGGCTTCATTGTAACTGGTATTAGGCAAAAATATGCTATTTAACAGAAGATATGTTCCATGTTCCATGGTAATTTTAAATGATGGCACAACATGCCAACATCCATATCGTTGATCTAGCCGATCATGGACACGCTCAAAAAATTAATTTGCTGATAAAGTGAATCATACAGAAGTTTTACAATTAGATTGTCTGGCTGGTTCTTTGTAGTATGGATATTTCTTTTGGATCAAGTCATATATTTGGCCCACAGTTGCCCTCTTCTCATCTGTTGATTCGATTGCTTCTGAAATCATAAATTTGTATGATTTACGTGGATGGCTGTGCAGTGTGGAAGCTTCTGCCATTTCTTCTCTATAGAACTGTACAGTGTCTAAGTTGAGCGCATACGGATGTCTGCTGAATGTGAGAATAGTTACATGTTATCTTCGTGGTTTCTTTCAAGGTTACAATATAACCTCACTGTTATACGCCTATGTGTTCTCCCACTATAAATGTGTTACAATTATTGCCAGAAATTCTTTTTATAAGATACTCTTTTCACAGTAAACGAAACTTTTATTTCGCCTTAGTCAATCAACATGTGCAAATCAAGTTTAGGATTTTAATTACAATAACAATCTGTGTGAAATCTTCTACAGTGGTAGAATGAACAGATTTCTGCTTACACTTGCCTATAATGACCAACACACACACATCTGTTTGTCTCTCTCTTTCTCTCTCTGGTTGCCTCTCTCTCTCTTTGACTGTCTCTGTTAGTGTCTCTTGATATATACATAGATATATATATTAAAAAATATATATATATATAATTAAATAAATATATAATTAAATATATATTGTGTGTTTATGTGTGTGTGTTTGTGTATATATATATATATATATATATATATATATATATATATAATATAAATCTATATATATATCTAGATATATATAATATATATGTGTATGTGTATATATATATATATATATATATAAAAATAAATATATATATATATATATATATATATTTATATATATATATATATATAGCAACTGTAAATATTCCTGTATATTCATTTGCATGTCTTAGACAGGTCTGCAACCCTGTCTTTCACCATTATCACCCAGCAAACAGCACTTCCACTGCAGCAAGGGATTCTGTGAAATGACATGCAAATGAGCACGCAGTGCCACTTTCTATCTCATGCTCACATTACATGAGCAACACTTAGCCAATGCATGCTGCTTTAAACACAGCTTTTAAGCAAGGACTTGGGAGATGCAAAGTTAGTTAACCCACTCACAGACATGTTTCAACCTTGATGGGTATCATCAGTGTGAGGTTGGCTTGCTGACATTTGCTCAAATGAGATAAGAGTAGGTAATCACCACCACTATTATGGTTATGGCGGGTAAAAAAAAACGACTACAACCCTCCACAGTAAAGCATAAAGCAACTGTAAATATTGAAGGCCTTCTATGCAAACAGGCCTTGTTGTAATTATCTTCACAGTTCATTACAGTTTTTAACATTACTGGGTGAGTATGTTTGAGGGCCTATTTAAGTCAGCTGTGTATAAGTAGCAGTTAACAGCAAACAAGGCCTCTTTTGAGCCATGAAGGCCTGTACTGTTAATTCTGATAATATATATATTTTATAGAGTGGTAAACTGAAGCCATTGATGTGTGTAAGTAGGCCTTGTTGTAATCATAATCAAAGTTTAATACAGGTGAGTGAATTATGGGCTGAATCATACTGATCCCATAATTTAAACAATTGTCCTAACATGTATATCTCATTAACACAAGGCCTGTTTGCTGACAACATTGGCAGAGTCAAATATATATATATATATATATATATATATATATATATATATATATATATATATATATATATATATATAATACATATACTCACACACTCACACACACTGTGTGTGTGTGTGTGTGTGTGTGTGTGTGTGTGTGTGTGTGTGTGTGTGTGTGTGTGTGTGTGTGTGTGTGTGTGTGTGTGTGTGTGTGTGTGTGTGTGTGTGTGTGTGTACATATATCCATACAGACTACAGATATATTAATACACACTAACAGATCTGTTATTCTAACCACAACTCATACATGATGACATGCCAACATTATGAAGTATGAAAGAAGATTAAGGTAAGTAATGTGTTACAGACTTAATATACCAGAAAACAAAAATTAAACATGTATGCTGTTATATAGATAGTTATTTAAAGTTGGATGTAAATAATATTACCATGCAATGACTATCTACATTACCAAACAAACCCACATACATAAAATGTTGAACTACAGCTAAGTGAATGTCAGCTTCTATAAACATGGCAACTGTGTAATGTTGTACCATTAATCAACTGATGATTAATACACAATCATATGTTATAAAATATGCCTTAATTCAGACAGTGAACATGTATAAACCTTCATGTGTACAAGGACATACTAGAATGTTTTGAAGCATCTGTACATGATCATACATACAGTATGCATGAAATATTATGCAGTAAACACCACCAGGACAACAGCACATTTAGTGAATGTGATTATTTAATTTTGTTTATCCTTTTGAGAGCGAGTCACAGGCCTGGTTGTTGGCTGTTGTGTTTTCCTTTTCCTTTTACCAACGACTATGGCCTTAACTGTATGACTTGTACTGGCCTGTGGCAGTTCTGTGCCACTGGGTGTGGGCTGTGACACTTCTGTGCCACTGGGTGTGGGCTGTGACACTTCAGGGGCACTGGCTGTGGGCTGTCACACTTCAGGGGCAATGGGTGTGGCCTGTGGCAGTTGTGAACCACTTGGTAAACATTGCACGACTGATGGTGGAGCCGTTTCCCGTTTTGGTGTTTTAACCTTGTTCCAAAAGCTGGTTAGTAGTAATTGTTTGGCTAACTTTGTTTTTCGTATTTCATTTGTAGGTGTCCCTTCCACATTTTGAACAGATGTAAGCGGTTGACTGTTGACAGGGACCTGCACAGAACTTGCACCTACTGTACCGGTATCATCCAGAACTGGGGAATGAAGAACTGATGACTCTGGAGAAAAAGTAGCAGCATGTAAAGATCCATCCTCAGATGGGGTAAATTGGAATTGTTGTTCTCTTGCACTCATTTTCAACTGATTAGCTTGGCTTAGATTCAAAACTATTGCTTGTAATGTCCTATTTACATTTTTTATTTCTTTAGGAAGTTGGATGATGACTCTTTCTAGTTGTGACATTTGTGATATTGTCCTTTCCTGCTGTGATATCATCCTTTCCTGCTGTTATATCATCCTTTCAAGCACTGACATCATTTCTGAATGGCGGCGATTTTCTTCAACCAAAATTCTTTCTTCAGAAGCTGCAATAGCTGAGTAGGTGTCACGGGCAGGAGGACTTGAATGGTGGGTTAATGGATGACTGGGAACATCTTCATGGTCACTTGAGTGAATTTGTCCTTCAGTGGCAACATCTGCTTCTACAAATAAATGAAGACATTATGATCTGGCATGGAACTTTCTGTTGTTTATCAATATAATGAGAGTTGTTCTCACAGTGTAACACATAACCTGTTTCCATAAGTTTTCTGTTGTGTCTAATTAAAATTTAGCTTGAAGTAACAATGATGTTTCGACTTAGTGTGAAAGAAGAATGAATTAAAGTTTGTTGTAACCTCACAACTCCTAGCTGATAGTTTACATCACACACAATACATGCTGTCATAACAAACAACATTTTCTGTGACAATAATTGATGTGAAGTTAATTACATGTGAAAGGCATTTATTTAGCATGGCAAAATAACATCTAGAAATGTACACATTAGATGTCCTGCACCTCATACACTCACCTTCCAGGCTTGATGATGAGCTGGATGAGCCAGGTGATGAGACTTGTTCAGTGTGAGGTGACACATGAGCTTCAGGAGCAACTATATAGAAGAATAACATAAGAATGTTATTGACATGTGTACATAATGAACATAAAGTTTGTGTAGTTGGAGTATTTATGGCTAAATATCAGCATCACTTAATGAAATGACAAGATGTTTCTGGCAAGCTGTTCATTATCCATCTTAACATCAAGGTACATGTGAACCTAATTGGCACATTTATTGTAAAAACCATACACCATACAACATACAATGTTCATGCAGGAAAGCGTTTCTAAATTAAGTGTTCTGTTTGTACACTGCATATGTTGTGTAGTAGTCTAAAAATAATAATGTAAATCAGTACCATGACAGCAAAGTTGACTGTGCTTAAAATTCAGTACCTAATAGTGGAAATGTGAATGAATGTTTTTAGTGATCTGTATGAACAATTAAGAGAAGCAGGTGTAGCGCTCACTGTGCCTGACACTCATCAACACATGCAGTGTGTCGCTCACAGATGCTACTGGTGTGATAATGTGGCGTTTCTATAAGCTTCAAAGAAGATATGAGTGAACGAATGACTAAAGTACGTTTTGATATATAGAGGGCTGGTGGGTGAAAATCTTCATAGAATTACCATTTCAAATGAATGTGATGAACTTCTGTTCACCTTGTTAGCTTCTAACAACTGTAGTCCCTCCCCCAAGACGTGAGAGCACCCTGACCTTTTATTTGTTTCTACCACATGGCGTCCCAATACACTTGACCGTAACATGACCCTGTGATGTGGCTCAGTGACCAACCCCACCCCCTGTGTTCTTCTCTATGCTGTGATTACATATTAATTGCAGCTGGTTTCACACACTGATACATGAGCGAAATAAGAATCTGAAGTGAGCTACATATGAACACAATTAAATAACATATGCTACATCTTCCTATTTATGCTCTCAGTATACTACATGAAGCAAAAAAACAACTTTAATTAAACATAACGACATGTGTGCAAATTATGTATGTTCGCCTTTAAATGCATTATCTTCCATGCAAGACTTTATGAGGCAGTAATGTCCTGTTTATAGGTGTAACATAGATTATCACTAAATTATATATATATATATATATATGTGTGACATTTGTGATATTGTCCTTTCCTGCTGTGATATCATCCTTTCCTGCTGTGATATCATCCTTTCAAGCACTGACATCATTTCTGAATGGCGGCGATTTTCTTCAACCAAAATTCTTTCTTCAGAAGCTGCAATAGCTGAGTAGGTGTCACGGGTAGGTATATATATATATATATATATATATATATATATATATAGCAACTGTAAATATTACTGTATGCTCATTTGCATGTGTTTGACAGGTCTGCAACCCTGTCTTTCCCCATCATTGGCCAGCATACAGCGCTTCCACTGCAGCAAGGTATTCTGGGAAATGACATGCAAATGAGCACTCAGTGCCACCTTTTGCCACCATATATATTAATTGTTACTTTTTGTAGCACAACTATATATAAATATATATAGATAGATAGATATATAGATATAGAGAGAGAGACATATATACAGATATATATGTAGGTATGCTTATATTGGGAAGAAAGTATAAGTAGCTGCGGAAATATAGATAAGAACTGTAACCTACGACACGCCTAGTACAGTAACATTTGTCACCTGGTGGAAATGGAGCCGAATATATTCCGATATCTCTGTCCCCGGCCAAATCCTCCACGACGACAGGAAGAAATTTTTCCCGCATCTGCTCCTCCAATGGTGTTAAGATTAGAGCTTGTGCTGGTGGGCCACCTCCAGTGCCAGAAGCATGCATCCGTTGTGCTTGTATTTTTTTCTTTAAGTTTGCCCTGATATCATCGAATCTCTTCTGACAATTCGTCCGGTCCCTGACATGATTCCCACACGCAGACACAGCCAATGTTATTTGATTCCACATTTCTTTTTTTGATGCTGAACTTGTCCGCCCTTGAAATACATACAATATATATGACGTTAATTATTATTATAAAAACGTTCAGTTTCCTAAACTGCTAGCTGTTCCAAGAGATACCTAACATGCTGGTTTAGGTGTAATATGTGTACCACATGAGCATTTACGTGTAAACATAGAAATGTAAGAAAGCTTGCATGAATATTGTATGAACTTTGGCAACCTTTTGAGACCGATTGTTATGGTCGTTCTAAAGCATGAAGGAATATGTGTGTAACAATTAACTTTTATTGATAGATATTATTGAGTAATATTTTGATATTAATACATCTCACATGACGTAGGATAACATGTCTTTAAAGAATTAATTCAAAGATAGACTTACCTAGTAAATGGCCATACAGACAGTCATAGTGCTCCAGAATCCCTGTGACAAGAACTGTGTTTTCTTGTTCATTGAACCGAGGATTACGTGGCTGCTCCACATGTTTCTTCCGAATACGTGCAGGCCCAGAGCTTGCCTGCTGCTGACTGGACTCTCCTTCTTCCAATGGAAAAGACTCCAAAAGCGGCCCAGCAGCAACCACACCACCACCAGACACCCCAGCAGCACCAGCAACAGAGCCACCAGCAGCACTCGCACTCACAGCTACAGCACTCGCACTCCCAGCAACACCAGTCACACTCACAGCAACATCACTCGCACTACCAGCAACACCATTCGCACTCGCAGCAACAGCACTCCCATGAATCCTACGATCACTCAGACGCGTACTCGCACGACTACCAGTACCACTCACACCAGCATCACTCTTCCCACGCCTTGCGGCCATACCTCTAGCACTCACAAAGAACAGAAATTAAATTTAAAGCCAATCGCACTGAACACTTACAAATTGACAAGACAAAGATGTAAACAAAACAACACAGGACAAACTTCTCACAATACTCCACAACTGTCTCAGTCAATATGAAATATGTAAATCGGCCAGCTCTGTGTGTCTCTCTCTCTCTCTCTCTCTCCCAAAAACACAGAGAATGAATAAAAATACACGCTGCCTTTAAATGGGCCGCTCAATCCAAAACATGCTTGCTTCGGCAGATTCAGCAAGAAGTTTAATTGGGGAACCTAACACCACCTCGCCATGCACGCCGATACACCTGTGTGTGATCGGCAAATCATCGGCAGAGTGGGAGCAAATTTTTTCGGCTTGATTCGGAAGGGATTCGGCACTTATTGCATACGGAGAGGGAAAATCACCAGAATCATGCCGATAAGGTACCCTTGGCGATTGCACTTTTTCGGCGCTTACTGCATAGAGCCCAAAGTCCTGAAATCTCAGTTGACACTTGTACTAAAATCCTCTTTACTCAGAGATTAGATGATCCGGAAGGTGAAAGATGAGATGTTATCCATCACCTTTCTCAGGCAAATGTATGTTAATTAACAATTTGATGACATTTCCTCTAATATTTATCAAGAAGTATTCTCACATGGAGAAAGTACAGCATTTGCATATTTCTCTGTTACATTTGGAGACTTATTCACACAAACGTAATTATGCAATATCTCAATTTTCAATATGGGCATTCATTAACAATATTTCACAGTCCATAGTATACTGTACATATCTAAGAAACAAATATTAGTGTCCCACCCTCTGTGACCCATATAGAGTTTCACAATGCAACAACATCCTTATGGTCCTTTTTTATCGCAGACACTGATCCACAGAAAAAAACCACTTCATAACCTTTAGAAATTGTATTTTGAGGTTAAAAAAACAGTTGTCCTGTGTCCTCTGAACAGATATTATTTTCTTAATTATAAACATTATATGTGCTTGGAAGTGAAGTCCTGTGACACTTTAACTTTTTATGAGACATATCTTCACTGACAAGGGGTTTTATATTGAAATAATTTAACCTAACACTGAACTCATATATAGCCGCACTGTTACAACTCAGGTTTACATTTTAACCTCTGCACTGCTAGATCATCCCAATTGGTTCAGGGTTGGGGAGCTGTGGGTATGGGTAAAGATTGTACAGAAATAAATAGTCTTACATGTATACCAGAGTACAAGTGGATTCAGAAGCAATAAACCTTAGTAATAAATTACAGTAATAAATTACAACCCTTCTACTTCTGGGCAAATACTGTACGTTGTGGTTTACCATACTTCTATCAAAAACAAAAGCATGATTTCAGGCTGTTTTATCAAAATATTCCTTTATATTAAATAAACGTTTAATATAAATACAGTATGCTTGCACACATTCGAGATTTCTCCTTGTCCATTTTCCATCAACTTCCTAACCAAAGTTTGTTGAAGGAGCTAATAAGACAATGATGAACAGCTACAGTACATTGTAGGACCTCTCACTGTTTGTTTGAAGCACACACAAATATAATAAAGAAAGCAGTACTTGAGGCACACCTGTGCAAGTCACAAAAGATTGGAAACAGCATGTAGTACATATATGACTAGATCCACTAAAAGTGACAATATTCAGTGGAATATTTTTGTAGATTCAACATTGAATGCATAAAGAATAATGTATACATGATAGCCATGCATTGTTGCGTTCAATTTAGTGTTTGTTGATAATGAAGGAGAACTGCAATAGTCATTCTCTTCACTGACATTTCCTCATTAAAGCCAAAAATCCCCACGCAAATACATTACGTGGCTGCCAAAGGGTAATGTGTATGTAACGGTGTTTGCCCGGGCCAATCTCATATTGCCCCCCCATGTGGATTCTGACCCCTGTTTCATGAAGTGTAGTGTGGTGCACCTGCTGGTTTACAGAATTCCTGAGTCTCCCGCGATGGTATGGGGGATGGCATCAGGACTGGCTTACGAGGTAATGCTGAGTTATACTCACTCATGGTACAGCGCCTCCATCTCTTCCAGACCCCCAGCATAGTAAAGGGAGGAGTCTCTGAAAGAGAGCCGCTATGTGCACCTTCTTCCCAAGTGACTCCACAATCAGGACAGAAGCAATCTCTTTCTTTGGCATTCTTTATTGTCACCATACATGGACAGCCGCCCATCATAGCGGCTGTCTTCTAGCCGCTCATCTCAGTTTGGCAACCCAAAGGAAGTCCCTGACCGTACACTCCCAGGCAAGGGCACTGAAAGCAGGTCTAGCTCTTCCCTTACTCCCTAATGGAGTAAGAGGAATAGTCTTCCACACCACTCCCTTGAGGGAGGGCCACAAACACTGCCAGAGCCCTGACAGGTTGTTGGACAGACTCACCTCACTCAGGTGGTGAGGCACACTAACTAAATTGAGGAAGTGCTGCATATTATATAAATTCAGTAGGCACCACCTCTGTGTCACTGTAAGTGGACACAGAGCCTGATGTCACTTCCTTCACTGAATAATACACAGCACAGGAGGTGAGGGCAAACACATAATTACTCCTGGCAAACCTGCCCTTAACAGGGATTATTGCACAGGAGTAGAAAGACATTTAACCCCAAAACTACACAGGGCTACATGTATAAAACCATTACAGTATCAGAAGGCAGTACAATCTTTTGCTCTTAATGAGATGGAGGGCAAGATTAAGAACAGGTAAGGAGATCGACAGTGCATTGGAGCTAATATTGGCACCAACAGCTCTAGACTGGTCCTGGCCTTTAACAAAAAAAAGATAGGAATCATCTAGGGCAAAACAGAATTAATATGGTTCCCTTGCAGATTTTCATTCATTTTTCCAAGTCTAAAACATCACTTTCTAAGACATCACTTGCAAAGTCAACAAGCATATTAAAGGTTATGTATGTAGCTATAATTTTTGCATGTTATTGTTTGTTTGAGCTGGAGAAATGCAGACACAGAAGAGGCAGGAAAAGAATAGATAATTCAAGGAAGAATCCATAAAAGTAGGCTAGATACTATCAACCTCACAGGTATATTATTTTGCACAATAGCGCCCAGATCCACAAAAAGGTGCTAAAACTTTAGCATGCCTTTACTCCCATGGGTGTAAAGGTGTGCTAAGGTTTAGCATCCTTTTGTCAATCTGGCTCCACGTGGTCACTTTATGTGGGCAAGCATCCCTGTCTCTGTTGTGTTCATCGGTAGAGATAGGCAAACAGGTCCAAATATCCTTCCTGAATTTTAGGAACAAAAAATCCAACATCAGATTATACCAATTTGAATCTGCACAAATTATTTAAAATCCGTCTATAAGGCTTGGTTTCCTGGATTTATAAAATGTCCAATGTAGGATTTAAAGTAAATCCTTTATTTAGAATACGATGTCGGATTAAAAAATCGGATTGTTTGGAGGTGTGGCCCATCCCCCCCAGGGTTTAAAACTCAGCCACCCCACTTTCCAATTAGCAGTTTTTATCATGTTCCGGTGTATCACAGACCCAGTAAGGTTTTTCTCCCTTCATCAAAAAAGAGAGGTACAAAAGAATTTTACCAGGTAGTGTTAGGACCTGCTCACTGGTTATGCCTTGATGTTGACTGCAGACTTATAATGCTTTGGCCAAAGCGTTTAACTAAATGACCCTTACTCAAGAGCAGATAAGCACTGAAGTATTGTATTATATGTTGTGTCACTTTGCATGTTGCGCCGGGCATTTCTGTTTTTGTTAGATTATTTTAAATCCGTCTATAAGGCTGAGTTTTATGGATTTAAAAAAATTCAACGTGGGATTAAACCTAAATCCTTTATTTAGAATACAACGTCGGATTTAAAAAAAAAAAGAGTGATTGAGAGATTGACATAAACATAGTCTTTTTTACTGTAACAGCAGTGTCCGACACCACTAAAAGCAGAGAGAAAATTAGAGAAAATCAATGTGGACAATTTTGTTCTTACAACTAATTGACACTGTTATGTTCTTGAATATTATTATTGTGATTATTTCAGATTAATATTAATAAAGTGCAATATACTGTATAATGTTAATACTGTATACTATAAACAGAAACATGTCCAGGAGCCCAGAGCCCCCACTTAACTGAAACTCCAGTCAGTGACAGGTTAATAGCTGGCTAATACACTGGCGACACACTTTATTCGAGCTCGGCTAGTCCCACGAATTCGGGTATACCCGGGTGTATTGAGGTTTGTGACTGTTTTCTGCCCGAGTGCATTGAGGTATTTTCCAGGCAGGGATTGAAGCATTTTATTCCCGCTGGCTGCAATACTGCACAGTATATATATATATACTGCATTACAATTCATGAATTTATGCCATCTGGTAGACACGCGAAGCATTGCAGCCTATTAAATCCTGATCATTATCATTTAACAGATCAGCCGCCCGTCAGCCAGGCATGAACCCAGGCTGGGAAGGCAAACGCAACGGGGCTTGTCAGAGGTGAGGAGCGGCGCATTCCAGGTATCTGCCAGGTACATACTGGGTATTTGCTCGAATAAAGTGTGTCGGTGCAGTATATGTTAATAGTACTACATAGATGTATTCATTCTTTGTTATGATAAATACATTTGTCCAAATACCATTTACTTAGGAAACAGATGAATATGGTTCGCACACCTTTCTCTTCTCTGCTGTGTGGACAAATGCATGTGGCACCGATATGTCATTCATCCACAGGTTGTATTATACTTCTTATCACTAACAGTTGTTGTGTGTACGTGAAGAAAAATTGTGTACTAAAGTTATACTTTATGTACATGCTCTTTTTGGTTATGCATACACAATAAACCTACTATGTCCATAGTCATTAGTTAGAGCAGTATGGTTACATACAATGTTATCTGTGCAGTGTGACATGTGAGTCACAATGATGTGTACACCAGTGTGTACTGTATTTCATATCATATTTAACAAATTCTACATGGTGTTTCATATGTAAAACAAAATGGTACATTTTGTGTGTTGATTACCTTAATGAACATGTCATGACAATGATTTATATTCATTCATGTTTTCTTTTTCAAGGTATATCACTTCAATGACTGCTCATGGTATGTATTTCAATTCACATCTGTCAATTGATGTGCCAACCTCGATACAGGTATAGTTACAGGATGTATAAACAGAACGTATTTAGAAATATGTGACTATTGAAACATGTCGGTTCTCTATAGTGTACGTGCGTTTTGCTACACTTGGTGGTTAATGTGCAGTGTATGTTAAAATCATTAGGGACATTACATAACATGTAATGTATCAAACGATACAAATTTCATTCATTTAATATAGGGGTGGGGAGAGAGAAGGTGGTAAACCCTGCTCAACTATTGATTATGTGAGGACAACATCCACGGATGCACATGATTGATCTTAACACTCAATGCATGTTTGCCTGAAAACACACCAATGTTTTCTACATCATTTACATTGCAATGTATGTGATTAGTTGTTGTATCACTGCATCTTCATGTTGATTACTACATTGTCACATGTGTATTTATAAGTCAAAGATGTGTGTTGATTTGACGTACATGTAACATGTGTCAAAATGTTAACACCATTCCAAATCATAGTTATTTGTATTCTCAATTTTTCCAAATTCATTCCACACAATGATAATGTTGTTAATATAATTTTAATTTCATTCACGTTAGTTATTCATAATGATCATGATCCTTTACAACTAATATCAACATATGAACGTAAATGACGTGGACATTTGCATACGCACACATTTCAGCAACAGTTTTTGTGTTTGTAGCAGTTTTTGTGTGATGCATGATTTTCTACGTCAAATAATATGAACAAACATACTAATGTTGATTGTATCATTGGACTCACTTCGCTATGTATGTGTTTAACGTTTACTAAAAACACTAATCTATAGTTAGTCGTGAGAATCAAATTTACACACAAATGTTAAACTTTTCATGATCTTTAACTAGCATTCATTAGCTCATGCATGTTAGGTTAGCACTACAACTTAGGTTAAAAATACATTTTCACACCACTAAACACTTTCTATAACCTCCCTATTGTTATTGTGTACGTTCAGATAGAATCTCTAGGAGTTGTTATGTAGAATTTACATTCTTTGTCAATTCACACGTCAGATTATACAATATAGTAGAAAAATTTGTTTGCTGAGTGTGAATGTTGGTTGCATATATCACAGAGCAAGACATATAATGTTAGTAGAAAAAATTCAACACAAATATTAAATTTCTACATTCAGTGCTTAGCAACATCATTATGTTAATTAAGTGCATAGTAAATATTGGCATAACATGACAACATTATGTATTTATTGTTAATCTGCGCACCAAGCATTGAAAGCATTGTTACATATTTATTATAATATTTTTTCGGTCGTCGTCACAATCATGTAATATAACGATTGGCTCATCTGAAATCATACATTGTTCCCATGTATTCATCCACGACATCTGTGAAATACAGGAAACACATGATGTTCAAAGATGGCACATTTATATATGTCTCAGCATGACAACGCGTAACACATCTCTATATGATTGTTGATATTCACGCATAAGTAACGTATATGTTGAAAGTGCAAGGTTAAAACCACAGATACTGAACTGTCATTATTATAATTGCGTTGCTGGCATTACTACGGATATGATTTTTCCGGTGCCTGTATACATAATAATGTGCACGCACAACGTGTTTTGCGCGTGCACTTCACAATTGTGTGGACTAAGTCTTAGCGCATGCGCTAAACGATGTGTACGCTGTGCGTTCTATACATGTCCCTCCATGGTGCTGCTAGCAGTAAGCATATCAAGGCTGGAAGTTATTATATGGAAGCGAAACTAATTCACTTTTACACACGTACATATCTAAACTTTTTAAACGGACGTGTGTCCATGGAAACAACGGACGATCAGCCAATGATCGAACAAAATACATGTGATGTCATGTTAAGGCACCCGTGAAATGCACGCAAACACTCCTCCCACTGAATTAACATTGTCCTCCAGCGCTGTGCACGCACCGCCCCACCAACGTGCACGCATGACACACTGCACTGACCGTAACAATAAGCTACGGGCACAGCCAATACGGTTTAAGGTGCGCACGTTGGTTGGGGGCGGGACTTGCATCCGTAAACCTTTTTAAGGACGCCTTGGGACATGACAACGGTCCCACGACATATGTGGGCGACACTTTATTTTTCTATGTTGCATGCTAAACTATGAAGTGTGTGTGTGTGTTACAGTTAGTGTAACATGTTGAAATGATTCTTTAAAAGTGATAATAATCTAGGTTTTGTGAGTCCGTCAACAATGTGTAGTAATGCTTCGTCATGTAGTATATTGTTATAAGGAATAATGTTTTAGTGCACGCTACATGTAAGCCTGTCTGCAATGTTAAGCTGTATCCACACATTTGGCTAACAAATGGTGTATATTAAAAATGTACACATATATAATGGGAGTAAAGGCATAACGATTTTTATATTTACCATTCTTGTAGAAGTCAAAACTGGTTTGGCTGCAACTGCTTGCTCCAGGAAGGCACAACAGTATCATCCATGGTTGAGGCAACCGTTGAATCCTGAATCACACACATCTCCATGAGGCGGCCATATGGATCTGCAGTGGCTTCTTCAAACAAGACATCCGGAGGTACGTACAGTTCTTGGTTGTTTTCCCATCCAAATTGGTATTGGCCATATAAGTTTGGATACATATCATAGTAGTTATGTGCATCTTGCATGTGGCCTTGATGAATGGAGGGTGCAGGTATAGCCGCAGACGCGACAGTCGGTGCGGCTTCATTGTAACTGGTATTAGGCAAAAATATGCTATTTAACAGAAGATATGTTCCATGTTCCATGGTAATTTTAAATGATGGCACAACATGCCAACATCCATATCGTTGATCTAGCCGATCATGGACACGCTCAAAAAATTAATTTGCTGATAAAGTGAATCATACAGAAGTTTTACAATTAGATTGTCTGGCTGGTTCTTTGTAGTATGGATATTTCTTTTGGATCAAGTCATATATTTGGCCCACAGTTGCCCTCTTCTCATCTGTTGATTCGATTGCTTCTGAAATCATAAATTTGTATGATTTACGTGGATGGCTGTGCAGTGTGGAAGCTTCTGCCATTTCTTCTCTATAGAACTGTACAGTGTCTAAGTTGAGCGCATACGGATGTCTGCTGAATGTGAGAATAGTTACATGTTATCTTCGTGGTTTCTTTCAAGGTTACAATATAACCTCACTGTTATACGCCTATGTGTTCTCCCACTATAAATGTGTTACAATTATTGCCAGAAATTCTTTTTATAAGATACTCTTTTCACAGTAAACGAAACTTTTATTTCGCCTTAGTCAATCAACATGTGCAAATCAAGTTTAGGATTTTAATTACAATAACAATCTGTGTGAAATCTTCTACAGTGGTAGAATGAACAGATTTCTGCTTACACTTGCCTATAATGACCAACACACACACATCTGTTTGTCTCTCTCTTTCTCTCTCTGGTTGCCTCTCTCTCTCTTTGACTGTCTCTGTTAGTGTCTCTTGATATATACATAGATATATATATTAAAAAATATATATATATATAATTAAATAAATATATAATTAAATATATATTGTGTGTTTATGTGTGTGTGTTTGTGTATATATATATATATATATATATATATATATATATATAATATAAATCTATATATATATCTAGATATATATAATATATATGTGTATGTGTATATATATATATATATATAAAAATAAATATATATATATATATATATATATATATATATTTATATATATATATATATATATAGCAACTGTAAATATTCCTGTATATTCATTTGCATGTCTTAGACAGGTCTGCAACCCTGTCTTTCACCATTATCACCCAGCAAACAGCACTTCCACTGCAGCAAGGGATTCTGTGAAATGACATGCAAATGAGCACGCAGTGCCACTTTCTATCTCATGCTCACATTACATGAGCAACACTTAGCCAATGCATGCTGCTTTAAACACAGCTTTTAAGCAAGGACTTGGGAGATGCAAAGTTAGTTAACCCACTCACAGACATGTTTCAACCTTGATGGGTATCATCAGTGTGAGGTTGGCTTGCTGACATTTGCTCAAATGAGATAAGAGTAGGTAATCACCACCACTATTATGGTTATGGCGGGTAAAAAAAAACGACTACAACCCTCCACAGTAAAGCATAAAGCAACTGTAAATATTGAAGGCCTTCTATGCAAACAGGCCTTGTTGTAATTATCTTCACAGTTCATTACAGTTTTTAACATTACTGGGTGAGTATGTTTGAGGGCCTATTTAAGTCAGCTGTGTATAAGTAGCAGTTAACAGCAAACAAGGCCTCTTTTGAGCCATGAAGGCCTGTACTGTTAATTCTGATAATATATATATTTTATAGAGTGGTAAACTGAAGCCATTGATGTGTGTAAGTAGGCCTTGTTGTAATCATAATCAAAGTTTAATACAGGTGAGTGAATTATGGGCTGAATCATACTGATCCCATAATTTAAACAATTGTCCTAACATGTATATCTCATTAACACAAGGCCTGTTTGCTGACAACATTGGCAGAGTCAAATATATATATATATATATATATATATATATATATATATATATATAATACATATACTCACACACTCACACACACTGTGTGTGTGTGTGTGTGTGTGTGTGTGTGTGTGTGTGTGTGTGTGTGTGTGTGTGTGTGTGTGTGTGTGTGTGTGTGTGTGTACATATATCCATACAGACTACAGATATATTAATACACACTAACAGATCTGTTATTCTAACCACAACTCATACATGATGACATGCCAACATTATGAAGTATGAAAGAAGATTAAGGTAAGTAATGTGTTACAGACTTAATATACCAGAAAACAAAAATTAAACATGTATGCTGTTATATAGATAGTTATTTAAAGTTGGATGTAAATAATATTACCATGCAATGACTATCTACATTACCAAACAAACCCACATACATAAAATGTTGAACTACAGCTAAGTGAATGTCAGCTTCTATAAACATGGCAACTGTGTAATGTTGTACCATTAATCAACTGATGATTAATACACAATCATATGTTATAAAATATGCCTTAATTCAGACAGTGAACATGTATAAACCTTCATGTGTACAAGGACATACTAGAATGTTTTGAAGCATCTGTACATGATCATACATACAGTATGCATGAAATATTATGCAGTAAACACCACCAGGACAACAGCACATTTAGTGAATGTGATTATTTAATTTTGTTTATCCTTTTGAGAGCGAGTCACAGGCCTGGTTGTTGGCTGTTGTGTTTTCCTTTTCCTTTTACCAACGACTATGGCCTTAACTGTATGACTTGTACTGGCCTGTGGCAGTTCTGTGCCACTGGGTGTGGGCTGTGACACTTCTGTGCCACTGGGTGTGGGCTGTGACACTTCAGGGGCACTGGCTGTGGGCTGTCACACTTCAGGGGCAATGGGTGTGGCCTGTGGCAGTTGTGAACCACTTGGTAAACATTGCACGACTGATGGTGGAGCCGTTTCCCGTTTTGGTGTTTTAACCTTGTTCCAAAAGCTGGTTAGTAGTAATTGTTTGGCTAACTTTGTTTTTCGTATTTCATTTGTAGGTGTCCCTTCCACATTTTGAACAGATGTAAGCGGTTGACTGTTGACAGGGACCTGCACAGAACTTGCACCTACTGTACCGGTATCATCCAGAACTGGGGAATGAAGAACTGATGACTCTGGAGAAAAAGTAGCAGCATGTAAAGATCCATCCTCAGATGGGGTAAATTGGAATTGTTGTTCTCTTGCACTCATTTTCAACTGATTAGCTTGGCTTAGATTCAAAACTATTGCTTGTAATGTCCTATTTACATTTTTTATTTCTTTAGGAAGTTGGATGATGACTCTTTCTAGTTGTGACATTTGTGATATTGTCCTTTCCTGCTGTGATATCATCCTTTCCTGCTGTTATATCATCCTTTCAAGCACTGACATCATTTCTGAATGGCGGCGATTTTCTTCAACCAAAATTCTTTCTTCAGAAGCTGCAATAGCTGAGTAGGTGTCACGGGCAGGAGGACTTGAATGGTGGGTTAATGGATGACTGGGAACATCTTCATGGTCACTTGAGTGAATTTGTCCTTCAGTGGCAACATCTGCTTCTACAAATAAATGAAGACATTATGATCTGGCATGGAACTTTCTGTTGTTTATCAATATAATGAGAGTTGTTCTCACAGTGTAACACATAACCTGTTTCCATAAGTTTTCTGTTGTGTCTAATTAAAATTTAGCTTGAAGTAACAATGATGTTTCGACTTAGTGTGAAAGAAGAATGAATTAAAGTTTGTTGTAACCTCACAACTCCTAGCTGATAGTTTACATCACACACAATACATGCTGTCATAACAAACAACATTTTCTGTGACAATAATTGATGTGAAGTTAATTACATGTGAAAGGCATTTATTTAGCATGGCAAAATAACATCTAGAAATGTACACATTAGATGTCCTGCACCTCATACACTCACCTTCCAGGCTTGATGATGAGCTGGATGAGCCAGGTGATGAGACTTGTTCAGTGTGAGGTGACACATGAGCTTCAGGAGCAACTATATAGAAGAATAACATAAGAATGTTATTGACATGTGTACATAATGAACATAAAGTTTGTGTAGTTGGAGTATTTATGGCTAAATATCAGCATCACTTAATGAAATGACAAGATGTTTCTGGCAAGCTGTTCATTATCCATCTTAACATCAAGGTACATGTGAACCTAATTGGCACATTTATTGTAAAAACCATACACCATACAACATACAATGTTCATGCAGGAAAGCGTTTCTAAATTAAGTGTTCTGTTTGTACACTGCATATGTTGTGTAGTAGTCTAAAAATAATAATGTAAATCAGTACCATGACAGCAAAGTTGACTGTGCTTAAAATTCAGTACCTAATAGTGGAAATGTGAATGAATGTTTTTAGTGATCTGTATGAACAATTAAGAGAAGCAGGTGTAGCGCTCACTGTGCCTGACACTCATCAACACATGCAGTGTGTCGCTCACAGATGCTACTGGTGTGATAATGTGGCGTTTCTATAAGCTTCAAAGAAGATATGAGTGAACGAATGACTAAAGTACGTTTTGATATATAGAGGGCTGGTGGGTGAAAATCTTCATAGAATTACCATTTCAAATGAATGTGATGAACTTCTGTTCACCTTGTTAGCTTCTAACAACTGTAGTCCCTCCCCCAAGACGTGAGAGCACCCTGACCTTTTATTTGTTTCTACCACATGGCGTCCCAATACACTTGACCGTAACATGACCCTGTGATGTGGCTCAGTGACCAACCCCACCCCCTGTGTTCTTCTCTATGCTGTGATTACATATTAATTGCAGCTGGTTTCACACACTGATACATGAGCGAAATAAGAATCTGAAGTGAGCTACATATGAACACAATTAAATAACATATGCTACATCTTCCTATTTATGCTCTCAGTATACTACATGAAGCAAAAAAACAACTTTAATTAAACATAACGACATGTGTGCAAATTATGTATGTTCGCCTTTAAATGCATTATCTTCCATGCAAGACTTTATGAGGCAGTAATGTCCTGTTTATAGGTGTAACATAGATTATCACTAAATTATATATATATATATATGTGTGACATTTGTGATATTGTCCTTTCCTGCTGTGATATCATCCTTTCCTGCTGTGATATCATCCTTTCAAGCACTGACATCATTTCTGAATGGCGGCGATTTTCTTCAACCAAAATTCTTTCTTCAGAAGCTGCAATAGCTGAGTAGGTGTCACGGGTAGGTATATATATATATATATATATATATATATATATATATATATATAGCAACTGTAAATATTACTGTATGCTCATTTGCATGTGTTTGACAGGTCTGCAACCCTGTCTTTCCCCATCATTGGCCAGCATACAGCGCTTCCACTGCAGCAAGGTATTCTGGGAAATGACATGCAAATGAGCACTCAGTGCCACCTTTTGCCACCATATATATTAATTGTTACTTTTTGTAGCACAACTATATATAAATATATATAGATAGATAGATATATAGATATAGAGAGAGAGACATATATACAGATATATATGTAGGTATGCTTATATTGGGAAAAAAGTATAAGTAGCTGCGGAAATATAGATAAGAACTGTAACCTACGACACGCCTAGTACAGTAACATTTGTCACCTGGTGGAAATGGAGCCGAATATATTCCGATATCTCTGTCCCCGGCCAAATCCTCCACGACGACAGGAAGAAATTTTTCCCGCATCTGCTCCTCCAATGGTGTTAAGATTAGAGCTTGTGCTGGTGGGCCACCTCCAGTGCCAGAAGCATGCATCCGTTGTGCTTGTATTTTTTTCTTTAAGTTTGCCCTGATATCATCGAATCTCTTCTGACAATTCGTCCGGTCCCTGACATGATTCCCACACGCAGACACAGCCAATGTTATTTGATTCCACATTTCTTTTTTTGATGCTGAACTTGTCCGCCCTTGAAATACATACAATATATATGACGTTAATTATTATTATAAAAACGTTCAGTTTCCTAAACTGCTAGCTGTTCCAAGAGATACCTAACATGCTGGTTTAGGTGTAATATGTGTACCACATGAGCATTTACGTGTAAACATAGAAATGTAAGAAAGCTTGCATGAATATTGTATGAACTTTGGCAACCTTTTGAGACCGATTGTTATGGTCGTTCTAAAGCATGAAGGAATATGTGTGTAACAATTAACTTTTATTGATAGATATTATTGAGTAATATTTTGATATTAATACATCTCACATGACGTAGGATAACATGTCTTTAAAGAATTAATTCAAAGATAGACTTACCTAGTAAATGGCCATACAGACAGTCATAGTGCTCCAGAATCCCTGTGACAAGAACTGTGTTTTCTTGTTCATTGAACCGAGGATTACGTGGCTGCTCCACATGTTTCTTCCGAATACGTGCAGGCCCAGAGCTTGCCTGCTGCTGACTGGACTCTCCTTCTTCCAATGGAAAAGACTCCAAAAGCGGCCCAGCAGCAACCACACCACCACCAGACACCCCAGCAGCACCAGCAACAGAGCCACCAGCAGCACTCGCACTCACAGCTACAGCACTCGCACTCCCAGCAACACCAGTCACACTCACAGCAACATCACTCGCACTACCAGCAACACCATTCGCACTCGCAGCAACAGCACTCCCATGAATCCTACGATCACTCAGACGCGTACTCGCACGACTACCAGTACCACTCACACCAGCATCACTCTTCCCACGCCTTGCGGCCATACCTCTAGCACTCACAAAGAACAGAAATTAAATTTAAAGCCAATCGCACTGAACACTTACAAATTGACAAGACAAAGATGTAAACAAAACAACACAGGACAAACTTCTCACAATACTCCACAACTGTCTCAGTCAATATGAAATATGTAAATCGGCCAGCTCTGTGTGTCTCTCTCTCTCTCTCTCTCTCCCAAAAACACAGAGAATGAATAAAAATACACGCTGCCTTTAAATGGGCCGCTCAATCCAAAACATGCTTGCTTCGGCAGATTCAGCAAGAAGTTTAATTGGGGAACCTAACACCACCTCGCCATGCACGCCGATACACCTGTGTGTGATCGGCAAATCATCGGCAGAGTGGGAGCAAATTTTTTCGGCTTGATTCGGAAGGGATTCGGCACTTATTGCATACGGAGAGGGAAAATCACCAGAATCATGCCGATAAGGTACCCTTGGCGATTGCACTTTTTCGGCGCTTACTGCATAGAGCCCAAAGTCCTGAAATCTCAGTTGACACTTGTACTAAAATCCTCTTTACTCAGAGATTAGATGATCCGGAAGGTGAAAGATGAGATGTTATCCATCACCTTTCTCAGGCAAATGTATGTTAATTAACAATTTGATGACATTTCCTCTAATATTTATCAAGAAGTATTCTCACATGGAGAAAGTACAGCATTTGCATATTTCTCTGTTACATTTGGAGACTTATTCACACAAACGTAATTATGCAATATCTCAATTTTCAATATGGGCATTCATTAACAATATTTCACAGTCCATAGTATACTGTACATATCTAAGAAACAAATATTAGTGTCCCACCCTCTGTGACCCATATAGAGTTTCACAATGCAACAACATCCTTATGGTCCTTTTTTATCGCAGACACTGATCCACAGAAAAAAACCACTTCATAACCTTTAGAAATTGTATTTTGAGGTTAAAAAAACAGTTGTCCTGTGTCCTCTGAACAGATATTATTTTCTTAATTATAAACATTATATGTGCTTGGAAGTGAAGTCCTGTGACACTTTAACTTTTTATGAGACATATCTTCACTGACAAGGGGTTTTATATTGAAATAATTTAACCTAACACTGAACTCATATATAGCCGCACTGTTACAACTCAGGTTTACATTTTAACCTCTGCACTGCTAGATCATCCCAATTGGTTCAGGGTTGGGGAGCTGTGGGTATGGGTAAAGATTGTACAGAAATAAATAGTCTTACATGTATACCAGAGTACAAGTGGATTCAGAAGCAATAAACCTTAGTAATAAATTACAGTAATAAATTACAACCCTTCTACTTCTGGGCAAATACTGTACGTTGTGGTTTACCATACTTCTATCAAAAACAAAAGCATGATTTCAGGCTGTTTTATCAAAATATTCCTTTATATTAAATAAACGTTTAATATAAATACAGTATGCTTGCACACATTCGAGATTTCTCCTTGTCCATTTTCCATCAACTTCCTAACCAAAGTTTGTTGAAGGAGCTAATAAGACAATGATGAACAGCTACAGTACATTGTAGGACCTCTCACTGTTTGTTTGAAGCACACACAAATATAATAAAGAAAGCAGTGCTTGAGGCACACCTGTGCAAGTCACAAAAGATTGGAAACAGCATGTAGTACATATATGACTAGATCCACTAAAAGTGACAATATTCAGTGGAATATTTTTGTAGATTCAACATTGAATGCATAAAGAATAATGTATACATGATAGCCATGCATTGTTGCGTTCAATTTAGTGTTTGTTGATAATGAAGGAGAACTGCAATAGTCATTCTCTTCACTGACATTTCCTCATTAAAGCCAAAAATCCCCACGCAAATACATTACGTGGCTGCCAAAGGGTAATGTGTATGTAACGGTGTTTGCCCGGGCCAATCTCATATTGCCCCCCCATGTGGATTCTGACCCCTGTTTCATGAAGTGTAGTGTGGTGCACCTGCTGGTTTACAGAATTCCTGAGTCTCCCGCGATGGTATGGGGGATGGCATCAGGACTGGCTTACGAGGTAATGCTGAGTTATACTCACTCATGGTACAGCGCCTCCATCTCTTCCAGACCCCCAGCATAGTAAAGGGAGGAGTCTCTGAAAGAGAGCCGCTATGTGCACCTTCTTCCCAAGTGACTCCACAATCAGGACAGAAGCAATCTCTTTCTTTGGCATTCTTTATTGTCACCATACATGGACAGCCGCCCATCATAGCGGCTGTCTTCTAGCCGCTCATCTCAGTTTGGCAACCCAAAGGAAGTCCCTGACCGTACACTCCCAGGCAAGGGCACTGAAAGCAGGTCTAGCTCTTCCCTTACTCCCTAATGGAGTAAGAGGAATAGTCTTCCACACCACTCCCTTGAGGGAGGGCCACAAACACTGCCAGAGCCCTGACAGGTTGTTGGACAGACTCACCTCACTCAGGTGGTGAGGCACACTAACTAAATTGAGGAAGTGCTGCATATTATATAAATTCAGTAGGCACCACCTCTGTGTCACTGTAAGTGGACACAGAGCCTGATGTCACTTCCTTCACTGAATAATACACAGCACAGGAGGTGAGGGCAAACACATAATTACTCCTGGCAAACCTGCCCTTAACAGGGATTATTGCACAGGAGTAGAAAGACATTTAACCCCAAAACTACACAGGGCTACATGTATAAAACCATTACAGTATCAGAAGGCAGTACAATCTTTTGCTCTTAATGAGATGGAGGGCAAGATTAAGAACAGGTAAGGAGATCGACAGTGCATTGGAGCTAATATTGGCACCAACAGCTCTAGACTGGTCCTGGCCTTTAACAAAAAAAAGATAGGAATCATCTAGGGCAAAACAGAATTAATATGGTTCCCTTGCAGATTTTCATTCATTTTTCCAAGTCTAAAACATCACTTTCTAAGACATCACTTGCAAAGTCAACAAGCATATTAAAGGTTATGTATGTAGCTATAATTTTTGCATGTTATTGTTTGTTTGAGCTGGAGAAATGCAGACACAGAAGAGGCAGGAAAAGAATAGATAATTCAAGGAAGAATCCATAAAAGTAGGCTAGATACTATCAACCTCACAGGTATATTATTTTGCACAATAGCGCCCAGATCCACAAAAAGGTGCTAAAACTTTAGCATGCCTTTACTCCCATGGGTGTAAAGGTGTGCTAAGGTTTAGCATCCTTTTGTCAATCTGGCTCCACGTGGTCACTTTATGTGGGCAAGCATCCCTGTCTCTGTTGTGTTCATCGGTAGAGATAGGCAAACAGGTCCAAATATCCTTCCTGAATTTTAGGAACAAAAAATCCAACATCAGATTATACCAATTTGAATCTGCACAAATTATTTAAAATCCGTCTATAAGGCTTGGTTTCCTGGATTTATAAAATGTCCAATGTAGGATTTAAAGTAAATCCTTTATTTAGAATACGATGTCGGATTAAAAAATCGGATTGTTTGGAGGTGTGGCCCATCCCCCCCAGGGTTTAAAACTCAGCCACCCCACTTTCCAATTAGCAGTTTTTATCATGTTCCGGTGTATCACAGACCCAGTAAGGTTTTTCTCCCTTCATCAAAAAAGAGAGGTACAAAAGAATTTTACCAGGTAGTGTTAGGACCTGCTCACTGGTTATGCCTTGATGTTGACTGCAGACTTATAATGCTTTGGCCAAAGCGTTTAACTAAATGACCCTTACTCAAGAGCAGATAAGCACTGAAGTATTGTATTATATGTTGTGTCACTTTGCATGTTGCGCCGGGCATTTCTGTTTTTGTTAGATTATTTTAAATCCGTCTATAAGGCTGAGTTTTATGGATTTAAAAAAATTCAACGTGGGATTAAACCTAAATCCTTTATTTAGAATACAACGTCGGATTTAAAAAAAAAAAGAGTGATTGAGAGATTGACATAAACATAGTCTTTTTTACTGTAACAGCAGTGTCCGACACCACTAAAAGCAGAGAGAAAATTAGAGAAAATCAATGTGGACAATTTTGTTCTTACAACTAATTGACACTGTTATGTTCTTGAATATTATTATTGTGATTATTTCAGATTAATATTAATAAAGTGCAATATACTGTATAATGTTAATACTGTATACTATAAACAGAAACATGTCCAGGAGCCCAGAGCCCCCACTTAACTGAAACTCCAGTCAGTGACAGGTTAATAGCTGGCTAATACACTGGCGACACACTTTATTCGAGCTCGGCTAGTCCCACGAATTCGGGTATACCCGGGTGTATTGAGGTTTGTGACTGTTTTCTGCCCGAGTGCATTGAGGTATTTTCCAGGCAGGGATTGAAGCATTTTATTCCCGCTGGCTGCAATACTGCACAGTATATATATATATACTGCATTACAATTCATGAATTTATGCCATCTGGTAGACACGCGAAGCATTGCAGCCTATTAAATCCTGATCATTATCATTTAACAGATCAGCCGCCCGTCAGCCAGGCATGAACCCAGGCTGGGAAGGCAAACGCAACGGGGCTTGTCAGAGGTGAGGAGCGGCGCATTCCAGGTATCTGCCAGGTACATACTGGGTATTTGCTCGAATAAAGTGTGTCGGTGCAGTAGTTCAACTACAATTTTTATTCAGTAAATAATATATACATTTTTAAGCTTTAGTACTACAGCAGCAACAGCCTAACTAAACCACAGCAAAACCCTGCAACCCAATGGCTTCATCTTGAGGCTGCACCACTATTTATACTCATCCTTGGCTCCTCCACTCCCTATTATAATTCCGTTTTTCGGATTCAATTTTCAGGGTCGGATTACTGATTTGATGGGCAGATTTTCAGTGATAGAAACAAATTTGGCGGATTTTGAAACTGATCCTTGGAATTCTGCGACAGAAAGGAACTGGACAATCCGCGTCGGATTCCAATTGGAAGAAAAAATGTGTCCATCTCTATTCATCAGTAAAAATAATCAGTTGATGAAATATATATATTTTTTTATAATACATATTAAATTATATTACAAAATGATACTACTCACAAATGCAACTCATTATTTTTTTTAATGTTAGTTGTGCATTTTGAAGTGTTTAAGAACATATGGTGGAAATTGATAAGCAAGAATTAAGGATACAATTAATCATAATACATGAGTTCACTGATTAATGTTTACTGGTGTTTAATTTCAGTTAAAAGAAGCTATTTCACTTTAAACTTTCTTCAAGACTACTGTAACTGAAACTGCTTTCAATATTATTATTATATTCACCTTCCTTTAGGTACTATACTACAGCTGCAGCGGCCGTTATTCAAACACTTCACGCGTTGTGTACATCGGAATACCGATGTCATGACGCGGGATGTCTTCCAACTTTACCGCCTTAAGACGCGAGTGCGGCGAGTGCAGAAAATAGCATTTTAGAGTTCTGGTTTTTAAACACCTTAAGTTGACACATACCACAGTAGCACAGTGCTGTACACATTACAATTCATTCATTTCATTGCACCCAAAGAAACAGAATCCCTGAAATTCAACAAAGCAATCGTGATAAGCACGGGTGCCTGGGGCGATTGGCCGCGTTCATGCTGCGTGGAGTACAGCAGAGCACACGAAATCGGCGCCGTGATTTGTTTGAATAACGGCTGCTGCAGCTGTATATATTTACTAATAGAAACTAAAAATACATATTTTCAATCATTGTAATATGTTTTTACTTACAATTTGTACAGATTAATAATTCATTTATCATAGCATATTTATATTTTTTCCCACATGATTTCCTTTATTCGCTTTTCTAATCATTTTTACCTGCTGCAATAATTCCCATAAATGTAAAATGACAGTTGTTATGTAAGGTGTGAAAATAAATAAACATTAGCACACCATTATGATAATATAAATTATTTCTGTCTATCATTTTTCTCATGGTATACGTGTGCTATCTTGCGCTTTAGGGAAGTGCTGACACACAATCTTACCTGTGTTTTGGTGCCGTGTTGTAGAGAAATAAATATGTGATGCCACTTAGCAAGGGGAGGGGAACCCAGAGGCACAGAGAAGACCCCTTCTTATGTCTGTCCTGGTCACCCCACTCCCATGATGCTTTTACAAGCTAATAGTCATGATGTGCTGTAGCTTTGATGGTCCACTCCTGGCAGCTGGGTGCAGGCAGTGCCTACAGCAATAAGACCTATCACACTCCTCCTGGTGGCGTGCGTCTCATTTGTGTTACTCAATAAAGCCTCCCCTTTTTTCCTGACTTTGGAATTTGACTTTCAATCATTGCCGTTATTTTGTGCTGTTGCTTCCGATGCCTGCGGCTATTCTCTGCACTATAATTTTTCTCAGTGCAGAAACTGCTCCATTAACACAAAACACTGTCCCGATAAATAAAAATAAATTTTAAAGCATATTATTAGAACATCTTTACGGTTCAATCACAATTAGTACATTTCTTCTATTCAACATTTTCTGTTATTATGTAGGGCCTAAAAAACTCAAATATGTATCTTTCTTTAAGTTTAAATAAATTCAGTTTATTTATTTATTTATAAAATATTTTACCAGGAAGTAAAACATTGAGAGTTACCTCTCGTTTTCAAGTATGTCCTGGGCACAGAGTTAAGACAAATAATACATGGTTACAAATACTGAAACAGAAAAAACAAGCGCAAACGCATATAGTGAAGTATGTTCAATTTGATTAATATATATTAAAAGGTATGATATCTGTGTACATCAATGTGGACAAAAGTAGGCATATCGTGCACTTAGGGTAACATGTTACCCGGCACCACCAGAAGCACAGGAACCATAGAACCGCAGCAACCGCCGTGTCACCAGGATAGGTGAAGAAGCGGCGATCGTACACCGTCTTCGGCCGTCACGGGCTGTCTTTAAGAGTCCCTCCTTCTGGCTGTGTGGAGTCTGTGGAGACATCTCGGTACCGTGCCCACTGGAGCCGCCGTCAGGCTCGACTCTCCGTGCAGTTTTGCGGCTGATTCGCGACTTGCCGTAAGGCAAATCACTGCCGCAAAAATTACTGATGACGTCACACGAAAAAGTCCGGACAAAATCTCTCTGAACCTCAAAAGAGGTAAATAGCAGCGATAAATGACTGTAGGGGCCACTTAGTTAGTTATATCCAACGCGTTTCATAGCAGAAGCTACTTCATAAGGGATAAAATACAAATAAAAAAATCACAGGATATATACCGTATGGCTGCACAGGATAGGTCAATTCATCTTCAGTCTAAGCCAATAAGATCTACGTATGGCAAAATCACATATGTGTGAATAATGGAAGTCTTAATTAGGTCCCAGTCTTAATAGAATTAACCCATCGTGGGCAGCAATATCTTTAAACATATTTGGAACCTACATATTAAACCTTTAATCATAAAATGAACAGCACATATTAATAAAATGTGTGTGTTCAAGTGAATACTTAGAGACAACATATTAACCGCTTACTTATCATATAGTAATGAAAACAAAGCACGGGGAAATGTGCATATTGAGCATTTTCCACATTGATAGTTACCTATTGGTTTTGACCCTAGCCAAGTTTTACCTAAGGTACTGTCCGAAACCTTCCCTATGTCGCTTGGGGCTAGAGCGTCCTTTAGACTCCGTGCCTTTCTATAAATGAATTTTGGATAGGGAGTAAGGTGACCATTCAAAATAAGATCGATAGAGAAAATACCCCAGTGTTTTTTAATAACTCCCTCAATCTGTTTATGCATAGAGTTATAGTTGATAATAAATGCAACTTCCATCCTTTTTGTCTCGTCTGTCTTTTTCTTTCTAGGTATTAGCATGTTTTTACGGCCTATTTTCCTGACTTTCTCCAGTGCTATCATAAGCCTTTCATAATTATATCCCCGTTCCATAAATCTCAGAAACAAGAACTGTGCCTGTTCCTCGAAATCTATTTCGCTAGTACAGTTCCTTTTGACTCTCATAAATTGACCTCCAGGTATGTTGTTTATCCATGATTTTTTATGGTTGCTGGAGGCCAAAAGAAGATTATTTGTATCCACTTTTTTGAAGAATGTGGTTGTACGTACACCAAACTCCTCTGAAGAAAAAATGGTGTATATAGCGCTAAAAATAAATAATAATAATTACAATATGGTGCAAAATAGTGAAATTACAAACCATAATGTGAAATATCTTATAAAATATTAACTAAATATGGTACGGCTGCCGAGAAAAAACTAACCCAAACACAGTTAGTGAAAATACACTAGTTTTTCATTAGTATTGAAATTGTCTCTATGAATTTTATATGTCCTACTAGACTTTTCCAATTCTCTGGTTACTATCTCCACAAAGGAGTTGACCAGATGGCCTTGGGCAAATTTAGGATAAAAAGTGGACTTTACTTTAAAATTGTTATGTGATCTGATTGAATCAACATTCGGAGATTTCTGATCTAGTTGTCTGGTGACTGCATCCTTTAAAAAATATTTCTTAAGTGCCAGTTTTCGTGCAAACTTATGTACATCAATGTGGATGTTGAAGCTATTGGGGCCGCATATTGGTGCAAATGTAAGGCCCTTACCCAACACTCTTCTTTCTACTGGGGTCAGGATATGTCGACTAAGGTTAAAAATGTTTTGATATGTCTTGCTATTACTTAGCCTATTTCTATTAGTACCCCCTCTTCTTCCTCTGGTGCATTTTTTCTTTTTTTGTAATTCATGGGTGGCTGGATTTCTAGACTGGTTTTTTTTATTTCTACCTGGGGAAAGATGTGTTCCCTTTCCTTTCTCCACTCTAAAAAAGAAAAGTTGGTTTTTACCCCTGGTGTAGGTAAAGGAGTATATGACGCGCTGTCAGGTTCGCTTTCTGACTCAATTTCTGACAGCACATGATATTTGTTATTAGACAAAGAGAGGCAAGTGCGGCAAGCGGCAAGCGGCTCCGCCGAGCGGGTGACGTCATTCCGGTCACAGACGGGATACATCGCGAGAAGTGGCCTGCAGTGACGCCCGGCCTGATAGTGATCAGAAGAGGCAACTGCGGCCATTCCGGGAGCACCACGCGCTCAAGATCAGCTGCTAACGGACAGAGCCTCTTGTATGCCACTGCCTGTTATCTCTGGATTCCTGTAAGTAGGATTCCGGTTTTACACACCGGATCCTAGACCTGCTCCGTCAGTTCACTGACATTTTAGTATTAATGTTTAAATAAAATCTCTGTTTTATAGTCAGCCTATCTGTCAGTGTTGTAAGTGGTTGTATGTTTGTGTTTATGTGTTATTTGTTATATTTATACAGTGTCACGCTATGATTTCTCCCTTTATCTCCCTTGCATTATATACCACGGTTGCTGCTGTGGAGCCTGCTGTCTAACAACTGGATCACCTTTACTGGACATTGCAGCACATCTTTGGACTCATTTATTTTCCATTTGGACATTGAGGCGCCGGTCTGTATTGTTTTTTCCAAACTCCTCTGAAGCAGACAAATTCAGATCCAAATAGCTGACATTCTCTGTGTGTGTGATGTGGATAAAGACCAGATTATATTTGTTGTTGTTTAAATAATTCATAAATTGTTTCACAGACTACTCATCACCCTCCCACAAACAGAGATTGTCATCTATATAGCGACGCCACACTACTATTTGTGCTTTAAACAGATTATTGCACCAGATGTAAGCCTCCTCCCAGTTTCCCATGTACAGATTTGCGGAACTGGGGGCAAAGCGTGTGCCCATTGCAGTTCCGCAAACCTGCAAGACGAACTGGGAAAGAAATAGAAAGTAATTGTGGGTCAGCACAAATTCGATAGCTTTTACAATGAAATTCCTATTTAGATCCTTAAATTGAGAGTCTTTCCTCAGGCAATCATCAACTACCACCAAACCCTTCTCATGAGGGATACTCGTATACAGAGCCTGTACATCGCACGTGAGCCATCTGTAGGTTTATTTCCATTTAAAATCAGAAAACAGGTTCAGTACAGCGGATGAGTCTTTCAAATAAGAGGGTAATTTCCCTACCAGGCTCTGTAAGAAATAATCCACATATTGTGAAAGGTTTGCGGTTAGTGACGATATGCCCGAGACTAAAGGCCTTCCCGGTGTGTTCAACAGGGACTTATGCAACTTAGGAAGATGGTAGAAAACCGATATCCTTGGTGAGTTTGTGTATAGGAATGAATATTCCTTTGATGTAATTACTGTCAGGGATAGTGCTTCATCTAGAAGTATCTTTAAAGACAAAATAAATTGATTCGTCGGATCTGAAGCCAATTTCTTATAGAAGACAGGGTCACAAAGGAGTCGGTGTGCCTCTTGTTCATAGACAGAGCGATCTTGAAGTACAATACCTCCTCTTTTGTCAGCCTGTCTTATAATAAGTTGTTTATTATCTTGTAAGAATTTTAATGCGAGACCTTCTGCTTTGGTGAGATTATGTTTGAACTTCCCCAATGTTCCACTCTCAGTAAGGCTATTTAAGTCATGGTTAACCATGTTGAAAAAAGTATCAACATGGTTACCCTTAGACTGATAAGGATAGAACGTTGACTGTGCCTTAAAGGAAGTATGTACGCAACTGGATTCTTCTTCTGTTATTGGTTCTAAGTTTGGGGTTTCTAATGACGTGAATGTTGATTCTTTCTCTATTTTAAGAAAATGTCTCTTAATTGTGATGTTTCTTACAAATTTATGCAAATCTTTGAAAAGTTGGAATGAATTTGCTCCACATGATTGAGAGAAGGTGTACCGTGCGAAACACGTCAGAGTGGTTTTGGGGCTGTCGGGTGTCAATAAAGCTTACACTTGAGTGTCTTAATCCTGGTCTGTGTCCTTACCTGCGTGGGAGTTGCACCACTTCTTTTTTCCTGAACTTGGTTCTCTGAGAGAGGCAAGATCACCTAATAAAGTTGCTAGAAGAAATTCAAGGTTTATGATAACTGACAATGAATGGGCTATGTGTTCAGACAATGCCTGTATTGGGAGAAATACGCCCCAAAATCATTCCACTAATATGTCCTGCCCATAAATCATGCCTCTAATCTAAGCCACACCCAAGCCACACCCAGGTTACACCTACATTACTAGCATAGGAAGGAGTGAACCACTGCTCAACCTTAATAATCAAATCACAAAGGTAGATAGTAAGTGGTGCATGGGAAGTGGAAACACACTATATATAGGGATGGTCCAGAACGACCACAGAAAAGAAATCCCATAGATTTGCACTCTACTTAATAATATCTCTGAGTTGATGGAAACAAATTTCCAAACCGTATGGGATACCAGAAGGTTTAAAACACAAAACAAAAAATTATTTATTATTAAATTATTGAATAAACTCTTCTAATTGAAAAACCACACAAAGAAAAAATAGATTTTTTTGTATTTACTTATATATATAAAATCATCTTAAAAAGTTCTCTAAAGAAAGTAGCGACGGAGTATGCCAACATGAATTTGTGTTAGCTATCTTATTCAAACGTATGCCTATAATATGTACACATTCAAAAAGCCCAATAAATGATTTGGTCACACAAATTCAGTGCTCTTAAATATGCATCTATATATAACACAACTAGATGGCTTAGATGTCAGTGCGAGCAGGCTGAAATATGCCTCCCGTGCACCGTCTTAACAACCAAAATGTACAGGCTAAATAAGCCTAAAACATCTCCAAAGCGTCAACACACTATGCAGTTATATTCCCAAAATATACTCCTCAAAATGGAATTGATTGATCTACTTAGGTATGCATAGTTAGTATAGTGCGCATATACACACGGAAGCCCATTCGTTCATACAACCAGTCAGCTGCAGGGTTTCCGGCATTGCCTCATGCTCCGTCTCATACTCCGAAACAGCAACCGGCTGACGTCATTAGTCTGCGCGTCGCCTGACACCCGACGATCGTTTCACGCCTCTTGGCGCTTCTTCAAGGGGGGAGGAGTGTGCCATTACTCCTCTGATGTAAGTATTTATACACCTCCTGGGGGCGGGATTGGGGGCGTTTACTCATGTTATAGAGTCCCTATTGGTTTGTCTCCCGCAGTCTGATTAACAGACAGTGTGGCAATAAGTATATAGCCACTTATTGTAAATGATTAGCGTATACATAGATATTAATCAAAATACTTTACTTGATCATACGACCCCCTGAGCTGGTGAAGGGGTTTGTGTAAACTGCATAGATAAACATATGACCGCAAGATGGAGTAGTTTCCATACATTCACATGTGTATAACTGTCTGTACCACATACATTTGATTTACATGTGTAGGCGTAGGAGTGACAGCTAGATGGGTAGACTGCCCTAACGGTCAATACGGTCTGTCTAGTCATTAAGTATCTTAAATCTGACTATGTTCCCATGACTTAGATGTTAAACAGAGGGTGGATATATATAAATGCCTTATTTAGTCCTGCAGGTTTGCGTGTCGGTCGTGTGTAGTTGTCACATAAATGTATTGTGTACACACACCAGCACGTTGTAAATTACACATATTTGTATATGTGCATGTATGCACCCTATAGGTTATATGAGAGGTGTAGGAATGGCAGCTATCTAGGTAGATCGCCCAATACGATCTGTCTAGTTATTAAGTATATTTAAGCTGACTAAGTTCTCATTACTCTGATGTTTAGATGAAAGGTGAGTATATGAATCCCTCATTCAATCCTGCAGGGCTAAGTGTTTTAAGGGTATATATCCATTTACACTCTCTTTGGAGTAATAGCTTGTTCCAATCTCCCTTTCGAGGTCCCTGTGGTACCAGATCTATCCCTGCAAAGCGTAGGTTGTTAGAGACACCTTCATGTATGCCATTTACATGTCTCGCCAAAGGTGTATCCTGGTTATTTCGGATGGATCCCAGGTGTTCAAGGATATGTACTTTTAGCTAGCGGTAGGTTTTACCCACATACATTTTGTTGCAGGAACATGTGATGATATAAACGACTCCTCTGCTGTTACAGTTTATAAAATCATGAATTTTAAAAGTGTTCTCTTTATTATTGTCTGAAAATTATTTTGTGGGAGGCATGTGGATACATGCCTTACACCACCCACAGGGAAATGATCCCTGCGGTTTGTGATCAAGCCACGTCCTGTTTTGGACTGGTTGATAGTGACTTTGTACTAACCTGTCTTTCAGGTTTCGTGATCTCCTACTTGTAAGTGTGGGAAATGAGTTCAAAACTTCTACCAGATCCTCATCTTCAGTGAGTAGGTGCCAATGCTTTGTGAAGATACGTTTCACATCATGCCATTGTGTATTAAAAGTGCTAATGAAACGTATTACTTCTTTTGTGTCAGTCCTTGATTTGTTTTGTGTCAGGAGCATGTCTCTGTGTGTATATTTGGCTCTTCTGTATGCTTTTTGGACCACTTTCTTGCTATAACCTCTATCATAGAACCGTTGACTAATTTCCTCCGCCTTAGTCGCAAAGTCTGCCATCGTTGAGCAGTTGCGTCGTAGGCGGAAAAATTGTCCGGTAGGTATATTTTTGACAAGATGGTTGGGGTGATGGCTATCTGCCTTCAGAATGCTGTTTGTGGCTGTAGGTTTTCTGAAAAGTGTGGTTTCCAGATACCCATCAATTCCTTTGTAAATAGTTATATCCAAAAAGTTAATACAGTTTTTGTCCATTTGTATAGTCAATTTTAAATTGAATTTGTTCTTATTCAATTTACCACAGAACTCCTGTAAGCGTTCAGATGTGCCCTTCCACAGCAACAGAATATCATCAATGTACCGGACCCACATGATAATGTTGTCCGAATACATCTCCAGGTCACAGCCGAAGACCACGGTTTCCTCCCACCAGCCTAGATATAGATTGGCATAGGTAGGGGCACACGTGGTCCCCATGGCTGTTCCCTGGGTTTGGTGATAGTACTTTCCATTAAATATGAAAAAGTTGCTCTTTAGTACAAATTCTAACAAGTTCATGATAAAGGCATTATGCATTTTTGCTTCTGTGTCTCTTGATCGTAAAAAGAAACCAACTGCCCCTAGGCCAAAACCATGTGGTATACTTGTATAAATGTTAACCACATCTAGGCCCACCAGATAGGTGTCATCATCGATTTGTACATTATCAATTCTCAACAAGATGTCTTTCGTATCTTTTAGGTGAGACGGAAGTGAGTTTACAAATGGTCTTAAAAATGTATCAAGGTAAATACTGGCGTTTGAGGTAACATTTCCTATCCCCGACACTATTGGTCTTCCTGGTGGCGGGGATAGTCCTTTATGTACCTTAGGCAGGTGATAGAATGTGGCTATCCTAGGATGAGGTATAAGGATGAACTCATATTCAGTTTTCGTGATCACTTTGTTCTCTAAACCTTCTTTCAAAATGTTAGTCAGGGTAGTTTTAAACATATCAGTAGGATCCATGTCTAGTGTCTTGTAACACTTAGGGTCTTTTAACAGATTAGCACACTCTTGGATATAGTCAGATTTGTCCATAATTACTATATTGCCTCCTTTGTCTGAAGGCTTTATAATGATGTTTGTGTCTGTTTCTAGATCTTTCAATGCTTGTATTTCTCTATTGGATATGTTATTTGACTTCTTTGTATGCGTGTGTAGTTCTTCAATTTCTTTCGTAATTAGGTTAGTGAAGACCTCTATGTTAGAGCATGTTTCCATAGCAGGCATAAACTTGGATTTGTTCCTAACGTTCGTGAATGGACCTTCCCCTGGTGGTTTCTCACTCTCTTTTAATAGTTCTCCCAGGAGGCGTATATTCATACGATCAATGTGATCGTAGTCCTCCATTGGTGTATTAAGGTTTTGTCTCTTCTCACGTCTGGTGTGAAACTTATGAAGAAGTAGTTTGCGTGAGAAGAGGTTTAAATCTTTAATACATTCAAATTTATTGAGTTGATTTGTTCCCCCCCACCCTCTGGAAAATATCCCAAAACAGGGGAATCTTCCACCGAATGGGAGAACAGTGACATCGAACTAGATGTGAGTCACGCACCCAATAGTTCAAACGAACAGAGAACAAATCAAATCCCGCAAGATTTTTTAGATCACACTACCCCCCAAAATACAAACAGAGGCGGAAGAGAACAAGGAGAGGGGGCTCAAAATCAACTAAGAGACAGGGATCGCTGGGGATACAGACCACAGTACAGGGGGAGGGGGACAAGGAGAAGGAGCTATCACAGGTAATTAATTTATCTCACAAACTATTAAGCCCAGCACATATATCAGTTTTATCCAAAGGATTATCCTATTGCCCCACAAATCAACTCAATAAATTTGAACGTATTAAAGATTTAAACCTCTTCTCACGCAAACTACTTCTTCATAAGTTTCACACCAGACGTGAGAAGAGACAAAACCTTAAAACACCAATGGAGGACTACGATCACATTGATCGTATGAATATACGTCTCCTGGGAGAACTATTAAAAGAGAGTGAGAAACCACCAGGGGGAGGGCCATTCACGAACGTTAGGAACAAATCCAAGTTTATGCCTGCTATGGAAACATGCTCTAACATAGAGGTCTTCACTAACCTAATTACGAAAGAAATTGAAGAACTACACACGCATACAAAGAAGTCAAATAACATATCCAATAGAGAAATACAAGCATTGAAAGATCTAGAAACAGACACAAACATCATTATAAAGCCTTCAGACAAAGGAGGCAATATAGTAATTATGGACAAATCTGACTATATGCAAGAGTGTGCTAATCTGTTAAAAGACCCTAAGTGTTACAAGACACTAGACATGGATCCTACTGATATGTTTAAAGCTACCCTGACTAAGATTTTGAAAGAAGGTTTAGAGAACAAAGTGATCACACAAACTGAATATGAGTTCATCCTTATACCTCATCCTAGGATAGCCACATTCTATCACCTGCCTAAGGTACATAAAGGACTATCCCCGCCACCAGGAAGACCAATAGTGTCGGGGATAGGAAATGTTACCTCAAACGCCAGTATTTACCTTGATACATTTTTAAGACCATTTGTAAACTCACTTCCGTCTCACCTAAAAGATACGAAAGACATCTTGTTGAGAATTGATAATGTACAAATCGATGATGACACCTATCTGGTGGGCCTAGATGTGGTTAACCTTTATACAAGTATACCACATGGTTTTGGCCTAGGGGCAGTTGGTTTCTTTTTTTCAACTTTCAATTTTTATTTGTGGATATCAAATATACAGAATCTCACCTCCCATAAGCATAAATAATCGACAATCCACTTTTAACAATCGTCAAAGGCATCAGCAACAAACTAGTAACTAACATGGAAACAAGACAAGACGTACCAGACTCACCAGACTGGGGGGGACACACCAAGGGTGAGGGGAGGGAGGGGGGGTGGGTGATCCTGCAGACTTCTAGAGATGGAACCGCCCACACCGGGGCGACGGCGTCCCGCTATTTTCGAACCTGTCGCTCAGCGAACCTGTCGGGGGGACCTATCTAATAAAATCCTATGTCATTGTCCAGTCTGTCCCATCCAAGGAGAACGCATTTGCTATTATTAGTGCAAAATTGTAGCGGCGTCCACCCCTGAGGTGTTGGATTGGGCTAACCACGGGTCCCAGACTTTTAGAAATTTAGTGCCAGAGTCGTTGACCCAGCTCGTCAACTCTTCCATCTGGCAAACGTGCCAAATTCGATTTCTAATTTTGGGGATGATTGGGATCTCATTCCGCTTCCATAAAGCTGCGATCTCGCACCGGGTGGCGGTCGCGAAGTACATGACCAATTTGTGTGTCGTTCTAGACATGTCCTGGGGCCGCCTGCCCACGAGGAACAGCCACGGGTCCAGGGGGATCTCTAACTCGAGAATCCTTTGCAGCCAGTCCCTAGTAGCTTCCCAAATTGGGACCACTCTTGGGCAGGACCACAGCATATGGTTGAGGTCAGCGATCTCTCCGCACTGTTTCGGGCAGAGCGGGGAGTATCCTCTGACAAATTTAGCGAATTTAGCAGGGTATGGTACCACCGCATAAGGACTTTATATGCGTTCTCCTTCAACGTGACACATATTGAGCTTTTTGCGGCTGTTTGCAATATGTGGTCCCATTCCTCGTCCTCTAGACTATCCCATAGCTCTGTCTCCCACTGTCGCATGTATCTCAGTCGGGGGCTGTCTACCGTGGCTGGACAGACTACCTCCCTGTACATCCGAGATGTCAGTCCCCGCGTATCCGTGGGACTCGAACACAGCTGTTCAAAGTTAGTTCGTGCAGGACGAACGGGGAATTTGTTATAAAATGCCCTGACCTGGAGGAATCTAAATAATTCAGTATTTGGTAAGTTTGATTCCTCTTTAAGCCAATCGAACGTCTTGATAGATTTCGTACCCTCCAGGTCTTTCAAGTGATTATACCCTGCTTGCGTCCATTTTATGAATTTATCACCCGTCCGGATCCGGATTTCCCTACAGGGGGGTCATTAATGATTGTGGTGATGTGAGGTTGGCTTTAAATTTAGAAGACTCCCAGACCGCTAGTGAGTTCGCTATAGCACAGAGCGGCGTCCCAATGCCTTTCTTGCATTGTTTTGGTAACCAGATCAAATCATGTAGCGCCACCGGCGTACAACATTGTCGTTCTATTTCTGTCCATCTTCTCTTTGTGGGGTCCGCGTGCCACTGAATAATTTGGCTTAATTGTGCCGCTTTGTAATACGCCATCAAGCAAGGTACCACTAGTCCTCCTTTTATTACTGATTTTGTCAGTAGACTTGTTGCGATTCGTGGGCGTTTTTTGTTCCAAATAAATTGGGTGATGTGGGCCTGAAGGGCTTGGATCTCAGACTTAACTAACGGAATTGGTAGGGCCTGAAACAGATATAGCATCTTGGGCAGCAAGTTCATCTTTACACTATTAATCCTGCCGAACCATGATATCCCATAGCCCGCCCAAGCCCTGAGATCCTCCCTCAGCTTCCCCATCATCTTGGGGAAATTTGCTTTATATAGGGTGTTGTAGTCCCTGGTGATATATACCCCTAGATATTTGATTGCGGAGGACTGCCACTTAAAATTAAAGTTAAGTTCTAATAATTTTTCCGTTGGTTTAGGCAGGTTGATATTGAGCGCCTCCGACTTGGCCTGGTTAATTTTGAACCCTGGGACCATGCTGAAGATTCCCAAGATCTCGAAGCCATTAGGCAGGGAAGTAAGCGGCCTAGAGAGAGTTAAGATCACGTCGTCTGCGTATAGCGCAGCCTTGTGGTGTTGCTCCCCCGTTTGAATTCCTGTTATATTGGGGCATAACCTAATGTGGGCCGCGAGGGGTTCAATACAGAGGGCGAATAGTAATGGAGACAGCGGGCATCCCTGCCGGGTCCCACTCCGTATATTAAATAGTTCTGATGGGAAACCGTGGTGTCTTACTCTCACTGTGGGTCCTGAATATAGGGCTATTATCGCCTCTAAGAGGCGACCTCCGAACCCAAACGCCCCCAGCGTCTCTCGCAGATAGGACCAATCGATGCGGTCAAATGCCTTTTCGGCGTCCAGGCTCAACACCATTGACGGTATATTTTTCTTTTTCGCCAGATCTATCAAGTCTATTATCCGTCTGGTGTTGTCCGCCGCCTGTCTGCCCGCGATAAAGCCTACTTGATCCGGGTGAATCAGCCCGGGAAGGACACTACTCACCCTGTTTGCTTGAAGTTTGGAGAAAAATTTTATGTCCGAATTAATCAGGGAGATTGGCCGGTAGCTCTTGTAGTCTGCCGGGTCCTTGCCGGGTTTGTGGATCACTGAGATAGATGCCTGGAGCATCTGAGCTGGGAAGGGTTCCCCATCTAATATCCCGTTAAATAATTTCAGTAGCTGTGGGGCCAGGATTTTGCAGAATTTCTTATAATACAAATTAGAATAGCCATCTGGGCCTGGGGCCTTGGCTCATTTGAAGGACTTAATTACCTCTGTAATCTCTTCCAGGGTGAAATCATCCTGTAGGGCCTCTCTCTCATCCCTGCCCAGGGTCGGAAGTTTTGCCTCAGACAGGAACCTTTCTAAGGTATATGCTGTTTTTCGGTTGTGGTTAACCTTATCCCCGTCATATAGTGTAGCATAGTATTTTCTGAATGTTTCCACTATCTGTCTCGGGTCGGAGGTAAGGTCACCCTGTTGTGTTTTGATGGCCGTTATCCGAAAATTTGGAATCTTGTTTCGGAGCTTGTTGGCTAGTAGAGTATCTGGCTTGTTGGCTTTTTCGTAAAATCTATGCTTGGACCATGCTAACTCCTTTTCGACCTGGGAGGATAACATTAGGTTAAGGGCCGCCCTCGTATCAATCAATTCTTGCCACGTGTTTTGGTTCTTATTAACGGAGTGCTGTGCAGTGAGGAGTGTTAGCTTCGCCTGCAGCGCCTTTATTTTGGAAGCCTTTTCCCTTTTTCGCTTACCAGCTATGTTCATAAGGACTCCCCTGAGAGTAGCCTTATGGGCTTCCCAGATCGTGGCTTGCGACTGAACGCTTCCCGTGTTTTCTCTGAAGAAATCTCGTATCCGTTCCCTTATCTCCCGTTCAGTTGCGGGGGCTTTGAGAAGAAGCTTGTTGAGCTTCCAGTTTGCTCCGGGTCTGTCTAGCCCTATTAATGTGCACCTCAGCTCTATAGGTGCGTGGTCGGACAACGAGATTTCATGAATCTCTGTGTGGCCAACCACTGGGACCACTCTGTTTGATACTAGGAGGTAGTCTATCCGGCTGTATCTGTTGTGGGGGTGCGAATAGAACGTATATTCCCGGGCAACCGGGTGTTGTTCTCTCCAAACATCTGACAACTGACATTCTTGGAGGCCGTTACGTATGGTTAGTAGGTCCTGTCTGTGGGCTGTGTTAATTTGTGTGCATCTGTCCAGGTCAGGGTCTAAGGTGCGGTTTAGGTCTCCCGCGAGGAAGATACTTCCCTGCGCAACTTTGTGTAACTTACTGAAGAACCGTTCAAAAAATATAGTGTTTTGCTCACACGGAGCGTAGATGGACGCCAATGTTACCGGTTGGCCTTGTATTGTGCCTGTCAAGATTAGGAACCTGCCTTCTAGGTCAGAGTGTTGTTTGTCTATAGTGAGAGCAAGTCTGTTGTGTGTAATAATTGCCACTCCCCGTTTTTTGACCTCTGCGGAAGCTAGATAGTATGATCTGTAACTTTTATCCAGGAATTTGGGGTGGTTTAAGCAGGAGAAATGGGTTTCTTGCAAGAAAATGATGTTGGCTTTCCGACGGTTATATTCCCTGAAAGCAATTCTGCGTTTTGTGGGGCTATTAAACCCTTTCACGTTATGTGAAATCATTACTATATCGTTACTCATCTGGACTGTATGGAGTGGTGACTCTGCGTATCGAGCTTTGTCCCGGTTGGAATCTTCTCGCCGACTGGATCTGTCGTCGTCTGGCCTCTCGCCGCTCCTCCTCCAGTTTTGTGGGGTCTGTAGCCGAAGGCAAAGGGGGGATGACACAATTGGGGGGGGAGTTGGTTTCTTTTTATGATCAAGAGACACAGAAGCAAAAATGCATAATGCCTTTATCATGAACTTGTTAGAATTTGTACTAAAGAGCAACTTTTTCATATTTAATGGAAAGTACTATCACCAAACCCAGGGCACAGCCATGGGGACCACGTGTGCCCCCACCTATGCCAATCTATATCTAGGCTGGTGGGAGGAAACCGTGGTCTTCGGCTGTGACCTGGAGATGTATTCGGACAACATTATCATGTGGGTCCGGTACATTGATGATATTCTGTTGCTGTGGAAGGGCACATCTGAACGCTTACAGGAGTTCTGTGGTAAATTGAATAAGAACAAATTCAATTTAAAATTGACTATACAAATGGACAAAAACTGTATTAACTTTTTGGATATAACTATTTACAAAGGAATTGATGGGTATCTGGAAACCACACTTTTCAGAAAACCTACAGCCACAAACAGCATTCTGAAGGCAGATAGCCATCACCCCAACCATCTTGTCAAAAATATACCTACCGGACAATTTCTCCGCCTACGATGCAACTGCTCAACGATGGCAGACTTTGCGACTAAGGCGGAGGAAATGAGTCAACGGTTCTATGATAGAGAGTATAGCAAGAAAGTGGTCCAAAAAGCATACAGAAGAGCCAAATATACACACAGAGACATGCTCCTGACACAAAACATTAATTTTCCTTGCAGTGGCCTTCATGCCGTCCTACCCCTGTCCTCCTTATGGGGTCACTTTCTATGCTGAAGTGTCCCCACTCCAAGTTTTTGTTTCCTACGCTGAAGTGCCTCTGCTCCAGCTTCCTCCTTTCTTCGATGAGGTGGCCTCACTCTAAGTTCCTGTTTCCTACGCTGAAGCGGCTCCGCTCCAAAGTCCTCCTTTCTACGCTGAAGCGGCTCCGTTCCATGTTCCTGTTTCCTATACTGGAGCGGCTCCGCCCAAGTTCCTGTTTTCTACGCTGAAGCTGCTAAGCTGTAGTGTCACACACCTGCCTTCCCATTGCCGACCCTCACTTGCATCCTCGACCACCGCTCCTTTGCCGCCTGCCTTGACCCCAGCCTGGACAACGTTAACGCTGCTTTCTCCAACCCTGACCCGGCTATGTCTGACAACGGAATCCACACTCCGGATCTGACTCTGTGGCCAAAGGTCAGTATATATACCTCGGCACCTGAGCCCCGTGGTCCGGTCCCAGTTTGTGGCGAGCACGATCGTGACAAAATCATCTTCCCAACTGACCATAAATAAGTTGGCATAACTCGGTACAAACCTGGGACCCATGGCTGTACCGCACACCTGAAGAAAATACTGTAAATTAAAACAAAAATAGTTGTGTGTGAGTATACTGTATATTGGATGCTGTCCAATAAAATGGCCTTAAGGGCTGGTGTCATGCTGGTGTCTAATTCTAGTGTATGGCTTGGCACATTTTGCTCGTGGTCTATGATTGTATAGAGTGAAGTAACATCCCCCGTAACCCATATGTAGCCAGGGAATAGAGATTGCCTCATCAAACTGGAGAGGAGGAAATAAACTTAATCAGATCAGTAGGCACAAATCCTACTGGATCTATGAATTAAAAACCCTTTCTCCGAATGGATTAAATATTGATTTAGATCTGGCAGTGTTTCTTGAAAACTAACTACCCAGATTGATCGGTACATACAGTGTTTCTCTCTCCATTGTCCTGCCTAAAAAGGTACAACCATGAAGGTGGATCACCGGTATTCTTTTTTAGACACACACATATAAATAATTTGATGGCTCCAACTATCTACCACTCTGGGAATCCGATAATGGAAGGATGTACATTGGAATCAGGGGAGAAGGTAATAGATCATCTTTGAGGGAGACCAGTATATATATATTATGTCCTTTGGTCTCATGTATAGTTTTTTTATGTGACCATTCCCCACTGATATATGAGTGGTCCCTATGTAGTTAACTATTTGTGATTACATATTATATTACACCATTTAATTATTAATGGAACCTTTTACATACTGTACAGTCACTATATATAGGTAACGTTTGTAGTATACAGGTACAAATAATCTTGGACTATAGGTTGTGTTACATATTGACTTAGACACAAGGATATAGTCGAATGTTCTATCATGGTTATTGTTGCAGGGTACATGCAACTACACACGTGGGTTTCTTGACAAGGCTTATTTATTTAGCCTTAAAAGATATGCAGCACACAAAACAAAAATAGCTTTTCATCAGCAACAAACGAAAATGGCTTTTTCTTCAGCAAAACAAACAAAACAGGTTCTCTTTAGCAGACAGTTTATATATAAGGCAGCTACCCTTTTTCTATACAGGGGACAGACAGTTCACAATTCAACTACTTTGCTACTCAGACCTTGTTTCAGGAATCTTTTTAGCAATCTCTTTAGCAGCTTACTCCTCTCTCCTCTCCATGTGTCTACAGCCTGGGTTTTAACACACCTTGATTAGGCAGCTGGGATCCAACTAATTGTCCTGAGGTTCCCAGCTGACGTTAACCTAGTCAGTGCTGCACTGCAGACTAGACATAGGTTTTCCAGGCATATAACTGGTGGCTTTTATTTACCCTGTCACAGTTATACTTCAGTTTCTTATTCTATTTTATTATCTCTTGTGTATATGTTATTTTTATTGTTATTGTTGTTATTATTGTCATTTTTTGTTTGTTATGCTGGAATTTATGTTTGTCTCATCTGGTTATTTCTAAGCGAATCACAATCATTAGACTGATTATATTAAGTATAAGTTCAGAGACATGTCCTAACACTTCACAGACCCCTGAGGAAGTGACGCAATCATGAAACGCGCAGGGTCAGAGATTACAGCTGATCATGAGGGAAGCATGCAGAGCCATACAGGCACTAAGAGAACAGCTAAACAGCTTCAATTGGATTTTCCCCCCGGCGTCTGCTCCTGCGCTAGAGCTCACTGCACGGAGCAAACAGACGGCATCAGGGCACTGATACAGCACTCCCTTTGCAGCGGAGGAGCCAATAACAGTCATCTGTTTACTGTTCGATGTGCCTAGATAATCCCTGCTTGGTGTAAGTAGGATTCTGGTTTTTGCAAAACCGGAAGAGCAGCGTGACGCAACTCACGTGTTTTTAGACACATATTGTCTTTTTATATTTTAATAAATTAGCTTAACTAGTAATTTCAGCATTGTTATTTATTGTTTATTGTTTAGTGTGTATATGGCTGTTAGTTTTGTCTTGTTAACAGTTGTTCATGTTGTGTTGTTCGGTCTAGATTAATAATTAGCATTACACTATGATTTCTTTATTTGTTTAAACCCACATGTCCTGAGACACTTCTCCGTGGATAATACATGCAGATCCGGATGTTCTAGATTGGACTACATAGCACGGTGTGACAACCTGCCATCAGCATTTATTGGACATTTTTGAGACGCCGGTTTGTATTTGTTATATGTACGTTTTCCTGATCTAGTTCGGTCAGTTTGTTATCAGGCAGCCCCTAACTCTTGATTATATTTAATCACTAGAGGTTGTAACACTTATTATTTGAGAGCGAAAGCGCTTTCAACACTTTCTTTTTGTTTTAATTAATGTCAATGGAACCGCTTAACCAAAAATATCTAATTGAATGTGATGGACAACATAGCATCAATTGTATTGCATTTGTATTATTTACTCCATGATTTTCAAGGCATTAACTGGTTTCACCTGCTGGAAAATTACAATTAAGTGATTGCAAGTTAGAAAAACCATCAAGAGTATTCCATTACCTGCATGACACACCAATGGTTTGCAGTACCAGGTTTGATAGAAACTGCCACTCTAGGTATTACAACAGTACATGTAGCAGAAAGCTAATATTGAAATAATTTTAACATATTTAAAATATAATGGCTATTTTTTAGAACTCTTCCTATGGACAAAAGGAACACAATTACTTACACCATTTATGGGAAAAGGCTGATGTGTAGGTTCTGTGCCTACACTTGACTTTGTGATTGATGCTTTACTAAGACGTTTGCAATTGATAATTTTGGGCTAAAAGATACAATTCATCTATCTTGCAACAAAATGACACATCTGCATAGTTGTGCTAAATAATTCATATTACCTAGTACATTTTTATGATTAAGGATTTAAAGAAGCAGACACTGCCATTTTTTTATTTTTAGAAAAAACACAGGTACTAAACTACATTTCTTTAAGCAGCATGACAGCACCACTGATATATTAGACAGAAGTCTCAGATTTAGAGGTATTGGGGGTGATGTACGGTATGAAGGTAATTTAGAGCAAATGTGACTCAACTTGCGTTGTTTTCATCTTGCTCTTTTTACCGTCACTGTGGAAAGGCCTGTGCTCCAAGTTTTGTGCCTTGAAGTATCGTGTCTCTTTGTGTACATTTTTTAATTAGAATTAGCGGTCAGCTAAGTTTCAAGTGACTTAAACGTTTATGTCTAACAATTTGCATCACACATAGGACACTCTCAAACATAAAGCAGAACAAACTTCAATTCTCACTTTCTCAGCACTAATACATTCTCTTCTTTGCCAATAGAAGTTTGCCTATTCTTGGGTTTCCTGAGACGGGTAAATATGATGGCCTGGCTTGCTCCTGCAGCAAACAGAACAAATTCCTGTAGCAGCAAGAACTGGAGATGTAACCATTAATGATTGACTTGCTTGGCTGGAAGTTGCTTGGCTTTCTATTGTATATTATAACATTAAAAGTTATACACTGGCGACACGTTTATTTCGAGTAGGGCTAGTACCGCAAGCCGGGACATGTCCCGGCTTGCTAGCCCCACTCCCTCGGCGTGCCGCGCGTCACCGATGCGCGGTCACGCGTCATCGGGAGCCTGCACCCCCTGCACGCACGTCCAGGGCTCCCCGAGGGAGCCCTGGTGTCCCGCGATGTGGGGGACGGCGGCAGGGGGTTCCGGGGGACCCGGCGGACCCGGCGAGCGGAGGAAGAAAGCCCCGATCGGAGGGCGCTCCTCCGCGGCTTTGGCGCGCGCCGGGCACCCTCCGGCGCGCGCCAGGTTACTGCTGCGGCCGAGACCGGGCAAATGCTCGAATAAACTCGGCCGCAGCAGTACTATTACAGTATAACATTTAAAAACCTTTTAAAACTATTAAACCAATTTCAAACTAATACGAATGTTACATCACATAACTCCAACATGGCAAAGTGTGTGAAATATGCATGCTAATTTAGAAAAAACAACAACTATACTGTATTTACAGGTCAAATGCTTAAATGGGATCTCTCAATCTCTTCAATAATGTCTACAAATAACAAAAATAGAGCAGCTACAGTAGTTACAAGAAAATTCACACAATAAGAAAAAAAAAATAAGAAAAAAAAAATATATTCAATATAGACATCATATTATAATATGATTAGTCACACAAAAGCCTGTTATATTTGTCTATTTTTTGTAAGGTATTACTTTGATATTGCTAATTTCAGAGATTGGATTAGATTTTCATTGACGTAAATATGTATCTTGTTATTATACATTGTATGTATATTATTGTGATCATTTAAGCTTTTTTGACTAACCCTTTTACAATGTGATGTCTATATTGAATATTTTTTTTTCTTGAACACTGATTGATGTCTTCTGATTTTTTGTGACTACTGTAACTGCTTTATTTTTGATATTTGTAAATTATTTAACAAACATTTTTGAGAAACTAAATTATTAGATCTTAAAGAATAAAACATTACCATATTTTTCTTATGTAATCCTCGACAACCTCCATTTAAACTTCAGGGTTTATGGAGCCCAGGTTGAAAACTACTTTTCTAGATAGTATCCTACAGATGATACCTGTAAGTATTTAGTATCACTGAAAAGCATATCAAAGACTTTGATAAACTCCAACTGGGGACCAAAAGAGATATCTTAATTGTATCATCAAATGTGAGTGAAAGCGACAATAACAAAAAAATTCCATACGTTTAATTCGTGTGAAAAGAGACCATTGCCATGTTACATTGTCTGACCACTTTCATGCTATGTGATATGGAAAACGTGAGACTTTTCCTCCTGAGTTGTTATTTACTCCTGTTAAGAACTTGGGTGTTTATAATACAAATGTAGCTATCTA